>NW_025576118.1:0-18785 GCF_905147105.1 Pieris brassicae
CTCGGAGTGTAACTCCCATGATTTAGTTAATCGTTATGAAACGAATAACTGTATGTTGAAGAGAGTGCCTGCGTCTGGCTATGCTCTCGGAGTGTTATGAAACGAATAACTGTATGTTGAAGAGAGTGCCTGCGTCTGGCTATGCTCTCGGAGTGTTACTCCCATGATTTAGTTAATCGTTATGAAACGAATAACTGTATGTTGAAGAGAGTGCCTGCGTCTGGCTATGCTCTCGGAGTGTTACTCCCATGATTTAGTTAATCGTTATGAAACGAATAACTGTATGTTGAAGAGAGTGCCTGCGTCTGCCTATGCTCTCGGAGTGTAACTCCCATGATTTAGTTAATCGTTATGAAACGAATAACTGTATGTTGAAGAGAGTGCCTGCGTCTGGCTATGCTCTCGGAGTGTAACTCCCATGATTTAGTTAATCGTTATGAAACGAATAACTGTATGTTGAAGAGAGTGCCTGCGTCTGGCTATGCTCTCGGAGTGTAACTCCCATGATTTAGTTAATCGTTATGAAACGAATAACTGTATGTTGAAGAGAGTGCCTGCGTCTGGCTATGCTCTCGGAGTGTAACTCCCATGATTTAGTTAATCGTTATGAAACGAATAACTGTATGTTGAAGAGAGTGCCTGCGTCTGGCTATGCTCTCGGAGTGTAACTCCCATGATTTAGTTATTCGTTATGAAACGAATAACTGTATGTAGAAGAGAGTGCCTACGTCTGGCTATGTATGCTCTCGGAGTGTAACTCCCATGATTTAGTTAATCGTTATGAAACGAATAACTGTATGTTGAAGAGAGTGCCTGCGTCTGGCTATGCTCTCGGAGTGTAACTCCCATGATTTAGTTAATCGTTATGAAACGAATAACTGTATGTTGAAGAGAGTGCCTGCGTCTGGCTATGCTCTCGGAGTGTAACTCCCATGATTTAGTTAATCGTTATGAAACGAATAACTGTATGTTGAAGAGAGTGCCTGCGTCTGGCTATGCTCTCGGAGTGTAACTCCCATGATTTAGTTAATCGTTATGAAACGAATAACTGTATGTTGAAGAGAGTGCCTGCGTCTGGCTATGCTCTCGGAGTGTAACTCCCATGATTTAGTTAATCGTTATGAAACGAATAACTGTATGTTGAAGAGAGTGCCTGCGTCTGGCTATGCTCTCGGAGTGTAACTCCCAGGATTTAGTTAATCGTTATGAAACGAATAACTGTATGTAGGAGAGAGTGCCTGCGTCTGGCTATGCTCTCGGAGTGTAACTCCCATGATTTAGTTAATCGTTATGAAACGAATAACTGTATGTTGAAGAGAGTGCCTGCGTCTGGCTATGCTCTCGGAGTGTAACTCCCATGATTTAGTTAATCGTTATGAAACGAATAACTGTATGTAGAAGAGAGTGCCTACGTCTGGCTATGTATGCTCTCGGAGTGTAACTCCCATGATTTAGTTAATCGTTATGAAACGAATAACTGTATGTTGAAGAGAGTGCCTGCGTCTGGCTATGCTCTCGGAGTGTAACTCCCATGATTTAGTTAATCGTTATGAAACGAATAACTGTATGTAGAAGAGAGTGCCTACGTCTGGCTATGTATGCTCTCGGAGTGTAACTCCCATGATTTAGTTAATCGTTATGAAACGAATAACTGTATGTTGAAGAGAGTGCCTGCGTCTGGCTATGCTCTCGGAGTGTAACTCCCATGATTTAGTTAATCGTTATGAAACGAATAACTGTATGTTGAAGAGAGTGCCTGCGTCTGGCTATGCTCTCGGAGTGTAACTCCCATGATTTAGTTAATCGTTATGAAACGAATAACTGTATGTTGAAGAGAGTGCCTGCGTCTGGCTATGCTCTCGGAGTGTAACTCCCAGGATTTAGTTAATCGTTATGAAACGAATAACTGTATGTAGGAGAGAGTGCCTGCGTCTGGCTATGCTCTCGGAGTGTAACTCCCATGATTTAGTTAATCGTTATGAAACGAATAACTGTATGTTGAAGAGAGTGCCTGCGTCTGGCTATGCTCTCGGAGTGTAACTCCCATGATTTAGTTAATCGTTATGAAACGAATAACTGTATGTAGGAGAGAGTGCCTGCGTCTGGCTATGCTCTCGGAGTGTAACTCCCATGATTTAGTTAATCGTTATGAAACGAATAACTGTATGTTGAAGAGAGTGCCTGCGTCTGGCTATGCTCTCGGAGTGTAACTCCCATGATTTAGTTAATCGTTATGAAACGAATAACTGTATGTAGAAGAGAGTGCCTACGTCTGGCTATGTATGCTCTCGGAGTGTAACTCCCATGATTTAGTTAATCGTTATGAAACGAATAACTGTATGTAGAAGAGAGTGCCTGCGTCTGGCTATGCTCTCGGAGTGTAACTCCCATGATTTAGTTAATCGTTATGAAACGAAAAACTGTATGTAGAAGAGAGTGCCTGCGTCTGGCTATGCTCTCGGAGTGTAACTCCCATGATTTAGTTAATCGTTATGAAACGAATAACTGTATGTTGAAGAGAGTGCCTGCGTCTGGCTATGCTCTCGGAGTGTAACTCCCATGATTTAGTTAATCGTTATGAAACGAATAACTGTATGTTGAAGAGAGTGCCTGCGTCTGGCTATGTATGCTCTCGGAGTGTAACTCCCATGATTTAGTTAATCGTTATGAAACGAATAACTGTATGTTGAAGAGAGTGCCTGCGTCTGGCTATGCTCTCGGAGTGTAACTCCCATGATTTAGTTAATCGTTATGAAACGAATAACTGTATGTTGAAGAGAGTGCCTGCGTCTGGCTATGCTCTCGGAGTGTAACTCCCATGATTTAGTTAATCGTTATGAAACGAATAACTGTATGTTGAAGAGAGTGCCTGCGTCTGGCTATGCTCTCGGAGTGTAACTCCCATGATTTAGTTAATCGTTATGAAACGAATAACTGTATGTAGAAGAGAGTGCCTGCGTCTGGCTATGCTCTCGGAGTGTAACTCCCATGATTTAGTTAATCGTTATGAAACGAATAACTGTATGTTGAAGAGAGTGCCTGCGTCTGGCTATGCTCTCGGAGTGTAACTCCCATGATTTAGTTAATCGTTATGAAACGAATAACTGTATGTAGAAGAGAGTGCCTGCGTCTGGCTATGCTCTCGGAGTGTAACTCCCATGATTTAGTTAATCGTTATGAAACGAATAACTGTATGTTGAAGAGAGTGCCTGCGTCTGGCTATGCTCTCGGAGTGTAACTCCCATGATTTAGTTAATCGTTATGAAACGAATAACTGTATGTTGAAGAGAGTGCCTGCGTCTGGCTATGCTCTCGGAGTGTAACTCCCATGATTTAGTTAATCGTTATGAAACGAATAACTGTATGTTGAAGAGAGTGCCTGCGTCTGGCTATGCTCTCGGAGTGTAACTCCCATGATTTAGTTAATCGTTATGAAACGAATAACTGTATGTTGAAGAGAGTGCCTGCGTCTGGCTATGCTCTCGGAGTGTAACTCCCATGATTTAGTTAATCGTTATGAAACGAATAACTGTATGTAGAAGAGAGTGCCTGCGTCTGGCTATGCTCTCGGAGTGTAACTCCCATGATTTAGTTAATCGTTATGAAACGAATAACTGTATGTTGAAGAGAGTGCCTGCGTCTGGCTATGCTCTCGGAGTGTAACTCCCAGGATTTAGTTAATCGTTATGAAACGAATAACTGTATGTAGGAGAGAGTGCCTGCGTCTGGCTATGCTCTCGGAGTGTAACTCCCATGATTTAGTTAATCGTTATGAAACGAATAACTGTATGTTGAAGAGAGTGCCTGCGTCTGGCTATGCTCTCGGAGTGTAACTCCCATGATTTAGTTAATCGTTATGAAACGAATAACTGTATGTAGAAGAGAGTGCCTACGTCTGGCTATGTATGCTCTCGGAGTGTAACTCCCATGATTTAGTTAATCGTTATGAAACGAATAACTGTATGTTGAAGAGAGTGCCTGCGTCTGGCTATGCTCTCGGAGTGTAACTCCCATGATTTAGTTAATCGTTATGAAACGAATAACTGTATGTAGAAGAGAGTGCCTGCGTCTGGCTATGCTCTCGGAGTGTAACTCCCATGATTTAGTTAATCGTTATGAAACGAATAACTGTATGTTGAAGAGAGTGCCTGCGTCTGGCTATGCTCTCGGAGTGTAACTCCCATGATTTAGTTAATCGTTATGAAACGAATAACTGTATGTTGAAGAGAGTGCCTGCGTCTGGCTATGTATGCTCTCGGAGTGTAACTCCCATGATTTAGTTAATCGTTATGAAACGAATAACTGTATGTTGAAGAGAGTGCCTGCGTCTGGCTATGCTCTCGGAGTGTAACTCCCATGATTTAGTTAATCGTTATGAAACGAATAACTGTATGTTGAAGAGAGTGCCTGCGTCTGGCTATGTATGCTCTCGGAGTGTAACTCCCATGATTTAGTTAATCGTTATGAAACGAATAACTGTATGTTGAAGAGAGTGCCTGCGTCTGGCTATGCTCTCGGAGTGTAACTCCCATGATTTAGTTAATCGTTATGAAACGAATAACTGTATGTTGAAGAGAGTGCCTGCGTCTGGCTATGCTCTCGGAGTGTAACTCCCATGATTTAGTTAATCGTTATGAAACGAATAACTGTATGTTGAAGAGAGTGCCTGCGTCTGGCTATGCTCTCGGAGTGTAACTCCCATGATTTAGTTAATCGTTATGAAACGAATAACTGTATGTAGAAGAGAGTGCCTGCGTCTGGCTATGCTCTCGGAGTGTAACTACCATGATTTAGTTAATCGTTATGAAACGAATAACTGTATGTTGAAGAGAGTGCCTGCGTCTGGCTATGCTCTCGGAGTGTAACTCCCATGATTTAGTTAATCGTTATGAAACGAATAACTGTATGTAGAAGAGAGTGCCTGCGTCTGGCTATGCTCTCGGAGTGTAACTCCCATGATTTAGTTAATCGTTATGAAACGAATAACTGTATGTTGAAGAGAGTGCCTGCGTCTGGCTATGCTCTCGGAGTGTAACTCCCATGATTTAGTTAATCGTTATGAAACGAATAACTGTATGTTGAAGAGAGTGCCTGCGTCTGGCTATGCTCTCGGAGTGTAACTCCCATGATTTAGTTAATCGTTATGAAACGAATAACTGTATGTTGAAGAGAGTGCCTGCGTCTGGCTATGCTCTCGGAGTGTAACTCCCATGATTTAGTTAATCGTTATGAAACGAATAACTGTATGTTGAAGAGAGTGCCTGCGTCTGGCTATGCTCTCGGAGTGTAACTCCCATGATTTAGTTAATCGTTATGAAACGAATAACTGTATGTAGAAGAGAGTGCCTGCGTCTGGCTATGCTCTCGGAGTGTAACTCCCATGATTTAGTTAATCGTTATGAAACGAATAACTGTATGTTGAAGAGAGTGCCTGCGTCTGGCTATGCTCTCGGAGTGTAACTCCCATGATTTAGTTAATCGTTATGAAACGAATAACTGTATGTAGAAGAGAGTGCCTACGTCTGGCTATGTATGCTCTCGGAGTGTAACTCCCATGATTTAGTTAATCGTTATGAAACGAATAACTGTATGTTGAAGAGAGTGCCTGCGTCTGGCTATGCTCTCGGAGTGTAACTCCCATGATTTAGTTAATCGTTATGAAACGAATAACTGTATGTTGAAGAGAGTGCCTGCGTCTGGCTATGCTCTCGGAGTGTAACTCCCATGATTTAGTTAATCGTTATGAAACGAATAACTGTATGTAGAAGAGAGTGCCTGCGTCTGGCTATGCTCTCGGAGTGTAACTCCCATGATTTAGTTAATCGTTATGAAACGAATAACTGTATGTTGAAGAGAGTGCCTGCGTCTGGCTATGCTCTCGGAGTGTAACTCCCATGATTTAGTTAATCGTTATGAAACGAATAACTGTATGTTGAAGAGAGTGCCTGCGTCTGGCTATGTATGCTCTCGGAGTGTAACTCCCATGATTTAGTTAATCGTTATGAAACGAATAACTGTATGTTGAAGAGAGTGCCTGCGTCTGGCTATGCTCTCGGAGTGTAACTCCCATGATTTAGTTAATCGTTATGAAACGAATAACTGTATGTTGAAGAGAGTGCCTGCGTCTGGCTATGTATGCTCTCGGAGTGTAACTCCCATGATTTAGTTAATCGTTATGAAACGAATAACTGTATGTTGAAGAGAGTGCCTGCGTCTGGCTATGCTCTCGGAGTGTAACTCCCATGATTTAGTTAATCGTTATGAAACGAATAACTGTATGTTGAAGAGAGTGCCTGCGTCTGGCTATGCTCTCGGAGTGTAACTCCCATGATTTAGTTAATCGTTATGAAACGAATAACTGTATGTTGAAGAGAGTGCCTGCGTCTGGCTATGCTCTCGGAGTGTAACTCCCATGATTTAGTTAATCGTTATGAAACGAATAACTGTATGTAGAAGAGAGTGCCTGCGTCTGGCTATGCTCTCGGAGTGTAACTACCATGATTTAGTTAATCGTTATGAAACGAATAACTGTATGTTGAAGAGAGTGCCTGCGTCTGGCTATGCTCTCGGAGTGTAACTCCCATGATTTAGTTAATCGTTATGAAACGAATAACTGTATGTAGAAGAGAGTGCCTGCGTCTGGCTATGCTCTCGGAGTGTAACTCCCATGATTTAGTTAATCGTTATGAAACGAATAACTGTATGTTGAAGAGAGTGCCTGCGTCTGGCTATGCTCTCGGAGTGTAACTCCCATGATTTAGTTAATCGTTATGAAACGAATAACTGTATGTTGAAGAGAGTGCCTGCGTCTGGCTATGCTCTCGGAGTGTAACTCCCATGATTTAGTTAATCGTTATGAAACGAATAACTGTATGTTGAAGAGAGTGCCTGCGTCTGGCTATGCTCTCGGAGTGTAACTCCCATGATTTAGTTAATCGTTATGAAACGAATAACTGTATGTTGAAGAGAGTGCCTGCGTCTGGCTATGCTCTCGGAGTGTAACTCCCATGATTTAGTTAATCGTTATGAAACGAATAACTGTATGTAGAAGAGAGTGCCTGCGTCTGGCTATGCTCTCGGAGTGTAACTCCCATGATTTAGTTAATCGTTATGAAACGAATAACTGTATGTTGAAGAGAGTGCCTGCGTCTGGCTATGCTCTCGGAGTGTAACTCCCATGATTTAGTTAATCGTTATGAAACGAATAACTGTATGTAGAAGAGAGTGCCTACGTCTGGCTATGTATGCTCTCGGAGTGTAACTCCCATGATTTAGTTAATCGTTATGAAACGAATAACTGTATGTTGAAGAGAGTGCCTGCGTCTGGCTATGCTCTCGGAGTGTAACTCCCATGATTTAGTTAATCGTTATGAAACGAATAACTGTATGTTGAAGAGAGTGCCTGCGTCTGGCTATGCTCTCGGAGTGTAACTCCCATGATTTAGTTAATCGTTATGAAACGAATAACTGTATGTAGAAGAGAGTGCCTGCGTCTGGCTATGCTCTCGGAGTGTAACTCCCATGATTTAGTTAATCGTTATGAAACGAATAACTGTATGTTGAAGAGAGTGCCTGCGTCTGGCTATGCTCTCGGAGTGTAACTCCCATGATTTAGTTAATCGTTATGAAACGAATAACTGTATGTTGAAGAGAGTGCCTGCGTCTGGCTATGCTCTCGGAGGGTAACTCCCATGATTTAGTTAATCGTTATGAAACGAATAACTGTATGTTGAAGAGAGTGCCTGCGTCTGGCTATGCTCTCGGAGTGTAACTCCCATGATTTAGTTAATCGTTATGAAACGAATAACTGTATGTAGAAGAGAGTGCCTACGTCTGGCTATGTATGCTCTCTGAGTGTAACTCCCATGATTTAGTTAATCGTTATGAAACGAATAACTGTATGTTGAAGAGAGTGCCTGCGTCTGGCTATGCTCTCGGAGTGTAACTCCCATGATTTAGTTAATCGTTATGAAACGAATAACTGTATGTTGAAGAGAGTGCCTGCGTCTGGCTATGCTCTCGGAGTGTAACTCCCATGATTTAGTTAATAGTTATGAAACGAATAACTGTATGTTGAAGAGAGTGCCTGCGTCTGGCTATGCTCTCGGAGTGTAACTCCCATGATTTAGTTAATCGTTATGAAACGAATAACTGTATGTTGAAGAGAGTGCCTGCGTCTGGCTATGCTCTCGGAGTGTAACTCCCATGATTTAGTTAATCGTTATGAAACGAATAACTGTATGTTGAAGAGAGTGCCTGCGTCTGGCTATGTATGCTCTCGGAGTGTAACTCCCATGATTTAGTTAATCGTTATGAAACGAATAACTGTATGTAGAAGAGAGTGCCTACGTCTGGCTATGTATGCTCTCGGAGTGTAACTCCCATGATTTAGTTAATCGTTATGAAACGAATAACTGTATGTTGAAGAGAGTGCCTGCGTCTGGCTATGCTCTCGGAGTGTAACTCCCATGATTTAGTTAATCGTTATGAAACGAATAACTGTATGTTGAAGAGAGTGCCTGCGTCTGGCTATGCTCTCGGAGTGTAACTCCCATGATTTAGTTAATCGTTATGAAACGAATAACTGTATGTAGAAGAGAGTGCCTACGTCTGGCTATGTATGCTCTCGGAGTGTAACTCCCATGATTTAGTTAATCGTTATGAAACGAATAACTGTATGTTGAAGAGAGTGCCTGCGTCTGGCTATGCTCTCGGAGTGTAACTCCCATGATTTAGTTAATCGTTATGAAACGAATAACTGTATGTAGAAGAGAGTGCCTACGTCTGGCTATGTATGCTCTCGGAGTGTAACTCCCATGATTTAGTTAATCGTTATGAAACGAATAACTGTATGTTGAAGAGAGTGCCTGCGTCTGGCTATGCTCTGGGAGTGTAACTCCCATGATTTAGTTAATCGTTATGAAACGAATAACTGTATGTTGAAGAGAGTGCCTGCGTCTGGCTATGCTCTCGGAGTGTAACTCCCATGATTTAGTTAATCGTTATGAAACGAATAACTGTATGTAGAAGAGAGTGCCTGCGTCTGGCTATGCTCTCGGAGTGTAACTCCCATGATTTAGTTAATCGTTATGAAACGAATAACTGTATGTAGAAGAGAGTGCCTGCGTCTGGCTATGCTCTCGGAGTGTAACTCCCATGATTTAGTTAATCGTTATGAAACGAATAACTGTATGTTGAAGAGAGTGCCTGCGTCTGGCTATGCTCTCGGAGTGTAACTCCCATGATTTAGTTAATCGTTATGAAACGAATAACTGTATGTTGAAGAGAGTGCCTGCGTCTGGCTATGCTCTCGGAGTGTAACTCCCATGATTTAGTTAATCGTTATGAAACGAATAACTGTATGTAGAAGAGAGTGCCTGCGTCTGGCTATGCTCTCGGAGTGTAACTCCCATGATTTAGTTAATCGTTATGAAACGAATAACTGTATGTTGAAGAGAGTGCCTGCGTCTGGCTATGCTCTCGGAGTGTAACTCCCATGATTTAGTTAATCGTTATGAAACGAATAACTGTATGTTGAAGAGAGTGCCTGCGTCTGGCTATGCTCTCGGAGTGTAACTCCCATGATTTAGTTAATCGTTATGAAACGAATAACTGTATGTAGAAGAGAGTGCCTACGTCTGGCTATGTATGCTCTCGGAGTGTAACTCCCATGATTTAGTTAATCGTTATGAAACGAATAACTGTATGTTGAAGAGAGTGCCTGCGTCTGGCTATGCTCTCGGAGTGTAACTCCCATGATTTAGTTAATCGTTATGAAACGAATAACTGTATGTTGAAGAGAGTGCCTGCGTCTGGCTATGCTCTCGGAGTGTAACTCCCATGATTTAGTTAATCGTTATGAAACGAATAACTGTATGTAGAAGAGAGTGCCTGCGTCTGGCTATGCTCTCGGAGTGTAACTCCCATGATTTAGTTAATCGTTATGAAACGAATAACTGTATGTAGAAGAGAGTGCCTGCGTCTGGCTATGCTCTCGGAGTGTAACTCCCATGATTTAGTTAATCGTTATGAAACGAATAACTGTATGTTGAAGAGAGTGCCTGCGTCTGGCTATGCTCTCGGAGTGTAACTCCCATGATTTAGTTAATCGTTATGAAACGAATAACTGTATGTAGAAGAGAGTGCCTACGTCTGGCTATGTATGCTCTCGGAGTGTAACTCCCATGATTTAGTTAATCGTTATGAAACGAATAACTGTATGTTGAAGAGAGTGCCTGCGTCTGGCTATGCTCTCGGAGTGTAACTCCCATGATTTAGTTAATCGTTATGAAACGAATAACTGTATGTAGAAGAGAGTGCCTACGTCTGGCTATGTATGCTCTCGGAGTGTAACTCCCATGATTTAGTTAATCGTTATGAAACGAATAACTGTATGTTGAAGAGAGTGCCTGCGTCTGGCTATGCTCTCGGAGTGTAACTCCCATGATTTAGTTAATCGTTATGAAACGAATAACTGTATGTAGAAGAGAGTGCCTACGTCTGGCTATGTATGCTCTCGGAGTGTAACTCCGATGATTTAGTTAATCGTTATGAAACGAATAACTGTATGTTGAAGAGAGTGCCTGCGTCTGGCTATGCTCTCGGAGTGTAACTCCCATGATTTAGTTAATCGTTATGAAACGAATAACTGTATGTAGAAGAGAGTGCCTACGTCTGGCTATGTATGCTCTCGGAGTGTAACTCCCATGATTTAGTTAATCGTTATGAAACGAATAACTGTATGTTGAAGAGAGTGCCTGCGTCTGGCTATGCTCTCGGAGTGTAACTCCCATGATTTAGTTAATCGTTATGAAACGAATAACTGTATGTTGAAGAGAGTGCCTGCGTCTGGCTATGCTCTCGGAGTGTAACTCCCATGATTTAGTTAATCGTTATGAAACGAATAACTGTATGTTGAAGAGAGTGCCTGCGTCTGGCTATGCTCTCGGAGTGTAACTCCCATGATTTAGTTAATCGTTATGAAACGAATAACTGTATGTTGAAGAGAGTGCCTGCGTCTGGCTATGCTCTCGGAGTGTAACTCCCATGATTTAGTTAATCGTTATGAAACGAATAACTGTATGTAGAAGAGAGTGCCTGCGTCTGGCTATGCTCTCGGAGTGTAACTCCCATGATTTAGTTAATCGTTATGAAACGAATAACTGTATGTTGAAGAGAGTGCCTGCGTCTGGCTATGCTCTCGGAGTGTAACTCCCATGATTTAGTTAATCGTTATGAAACGAATAACTGTATGTAGAAGAGAGTGCCTACGTCTGGCTATGTATGCTCTCGGAGTGTAACTCCCATGATTTAGTTAATCGTTATGAAACGAATAACTGTATGTTGAAGAGAGTGCCTGCGTCTGGCTATGCTCTCGGAGTGTAACTCCCATGATTTAGTTAATCGTTATGAAACGAATAACTGTATGTTGAAGAGAGTGCCTGCGTCTGGCTATGCTCTCGGAGTGTAACTCCCATGATTTAGTTAATCGTTATGAAACGAATAACTGTATGTAGAAGAGAGTGCCTGCGTCTGGCTATGCTCTCGGAGTGTAACTCCCATGATTTAGTTAATCGTTATGAAACGAATAACTGTATGTTGAAGAGAGTGCCTGCGTCTGGCTATGCTCTCGGAGTGTAACTCCCAGGATTTAGTTAATCGTTATGAAACGAATAACTGTATGTTGAAGAGAGTGCCTGCGTCTGGCTATGCTCTCGGAGTGTAACTCCCATGATTTAGTTAATCGTTATGAAACGAATAACTGTATGTTGAAGAGAGTGCCTGCGTCTGGCTATGCTCTCGGAGTGTAACTCCCATGATTTAGTTAATCGTTATGAAACGAATAACTGTATGTAGAAGAGAGTGCCTACGTCTGGCTATGTATGCTCTCTGAGTGTAACTCCCATGATTTAGTTAATCGTTATGAAACGAATAACTGTATGTTGAAGAGAGTGCCTGCGTCTGGCTATGCTCTCGGAGTGTAACTCCCATGATTTAGTTAATCGTTATGAAACGAATAACTGTATGTTGAAGAGAGTGCCTGCGTCTGGCTATGCTCTCGGAGTGTAACTCCCATGATTTAGTTAATAGTTATGAAACGAATAACTGTATGTTGAAGAGAGTGCCTGCGTCTGGCTATGCTCTCGGAGTGTAACTCCCATGATTTAGTTAATCGTTATGAAACGAATAACTGTATGTTGAAGAGAGTGCCTGCGTCTGGCTATGCTCTCGGAGTGTAACTCCCATGATTTAGTTAATCGTTATGAAACGAATAACTGTATGTTGAAGAGAGTGCCTGCGTCTGGCTATGTATGCTCTCGGAGTGTAACTCCCATGATTTAGTTAATCGTTATGAAACGAATAACTGTATGTAGAAGAGAGTGCCTACGTCTGGCTATGTATGCTCTCGGAGTGTAACTCCCATGATTTAGTTAATCGTTATGAAACGAATAACTGTATGTTGAAGAGAGTGCCTGCGTCTGGCTATGCTCTCGGAGTGTAACTCCCATGATTTAGTTAATCGTTATGAAACGAATAACTGTATGTTGAAGAGAGTGCCTGCGTCTGGCTATGCTCTCGGAGTGTAACTCCCATGATTTAGTTAATCGTTATGAAACGAATAACTGTATGTAGAAGAGAGTGCCTACGTCTGGCTATGTATGCTCTCGGAGTGTAACTCCCATGATTTAGTTAATCGTTATGAAACGAATAACTGTATGTTGAAGAGAGTGCCTGCGTCTGGCTATGCTCTCGGAGTGTAACTCCCATGATTTAGTTAATCGTTATGAAACGAATAACTGTATGTAGAAGAGAGTGCCTACGTCTGGCTATGTATGCTCTCGGAGTGTAACTCCCATGATTTAGTTAATCGTTATGAAACGAATAACTGTATGTTGAAGAGAGTGCCTGCGTCTGGCTATGCTCTGGGAGTGTAACTCCCATGATTTAGTTAATCGTTATGAAACGAATAACTGTATGTTGAAGAGAGTGCCTGCGTCTGGCTATGCTCTCGGAGTGTAACTCCCATGATTTAGTTAATCGTTATGAAACGAATAACTGTATGTAGAAGAGAGTGCCTGCGTCTGGCTATGCTCTCGGAGTGTAACTCCCATGATTTAGTTAATCGTTATGAAACGAATAACTGTATGTAGAAGAGAGTGCCTGCGTCTGGCTATGCTCTCGGAGTGTAACTCCCATGATTTAGTTAATCGTTATGAAACGAATAACTGTATGTTGAAGAGAGTGCCTGCGTCTGGCTATGCTCTCGGAGTGTAACTCCCATGATTTAGTTAATCGTTATGAAACGAATAACTGTATGTTGAAGAGAGTGCCTGCGTCTGGCTATGCTCTCGGATTGTAACTCCCATGATTTAGTTAATCGTTATGAAACGAATAACTGTATGTAGAAGAGAGTGCCTGCGTCTGGCTATGCTCTCGGAGTGTAACTCCCATGATTTAGTTAATCGTTATGAAACGAATAACTGTATGTTGAAGAGAGTGCCTGCGTCTGGCTATGCTCTCGGAGTGTAACTCCCATGATTTAGTTAATCGTTATGAAACGAATAACTGTATGTTGAAGAGAGTGCCTGCGTCTGGCTATGCTCTCGGAGTGTAACTCCCATGATTTAGTTAATCGTTATGAAACGAATAACTGTATGTTGAAGAGAGTGCCTGCGTCTGGCTATGCTCTCGGAGTGTAACTCCCATGATTTAGTTAATCGTTATGAAACGAATAACTGTATGTAGAAGAGAGTGCCTGCGTCTGGCTATGCTCTCGGAGTGTAACTCCCATGATTTAGTTAATCGTTATGAAACGAATAACTGTATGTAGAAGAGAGTGCCTACGTCTGGCTATGTATGCTCTCGGAGTGTAACTCCCATGATTTAGTTAATCGTTATGAAACGAATAACTGTATGTTGAAGAGAGTGCCTGCGTCTGGCTATGCTCTCGGAGTGTAACTCCCATGATTTAGTTAATCGTTATGAAACGAATAACTGTATGTTGAAGAGAGTGCCTGCGTCTGGCTATGCTCTCGGAGTGTAACTCCCATGATTTAGTTAATCGTTATGAAACGAATAACTGTATGTAGAAGAGAGTGCCTACGTCTGGCTATGTATGCTCTCGGAGTGTAACTCCCATGATTTAGTTAATCGTTATGAAACGAATAACTGTATGTTGAAGAGAGTGCCTGCGTCTGGCTATGCTCTCGGAGTGTAACTCCCATGATTTAGTTAATCGTTATGAAACGAATAACTGTATGTAGAAGAGAGTGCCTACGTCTGGCTATGTATGCTCTCGGAGTGTAACTCCCATGATTTAGTTAATCGTTATGAAACGAATAACTGTATGTTGAAGAGAGTGCCTGCGTCTGGCTATGCTCTGGGAGTGTAACTCCCATGATTTAGTTAATCGTTATGAAACGAATAACTGTATGTTGAAGAGAGTGCCTGCGTCTGGCTATGCTCTCGGAGTGTAACTCCCATGATTTAGTTAATCGTTATGAAACGAATAACTGTATGTAGAAGAGAGTGCCTGCGTCTGGCTATGCTCTCGGAGTGTAACTCCCATGATTTAGTTAATCGTTATGAAACGAATAACTGTATGTAGAAGAGAGTGCCTGCGTCTGGCTATGCTCTCGGAGTGTAACTCCCATGATTTAGTTAATCGTTATGAAACGAATAACTGTATGTTGAAGAGAGTGCCTGCGTCTGGCTATGCTCTCGGAGTGTAACTCCCATGATTTAGTTAATCGTTATGAAACGAATAACTGTATGTTGAAGAGAGTGCCTGCGTCTGGCTATGCTCTCGGAGTGTAACTCCCATGATTTAGTTAATCGTTATGAAACGAATAACTGTATGTAGAAGAGAGTGCCTGCGTCTGGCTATGCTCTCGGAGTGTAACTCCCATGATTTAGTTAATCGTTATGAAACGAATAACTGTATGTTGAAGAGAGTGCCTGCGTCTGGCTATGCTCTCGGAGTGTAACTCCCATGATTTAGTTAATCGTTATGAAACGAATAACTGTATGTTGAAGAGAGTGCCTGCGTCTGGCTATGCTCTCGGAGTGTAACTCCCATGATTTAGTTAATCGTTATGAAACGAATAACTGTATGTAGAAGAGAGTGCCTACGTCTGGCTATGTATGCTCTCGGAGTGTAACTCCCATGATTTAGTTAATCGTTATGAAACGAATAACTGTATGTTGAAGAGAGTGCCTGCGTCTGGCTATGCTCTCGGAGTGTAACTCCCATGATTTAGTTAATCGTTATGAAACGAATAACTGTATGTTGAAGAGAGTGCCTGCGTCTGGCTATGCTCTCGGAGTGTAACTCCCATGATTTAGTTAATCGTTATGAAACGAATAACTGTATGTAGAAGAGAGTGCCTGCGTCTGGCTATGCTCTCGGAGTGTAACTCCCATGATTTAGTTAATCGTTATGAAACGAATAACTGTATGTAGAAGAGAGTGCCTGCGTCTGGCTATGCTCTCGGAGTGTAACTCCCATGATTTAGTTAATCGTTATGAAACGAATAACTGTATGTTGAAGAGAGTGCCTGCGTCTGGCTATGCTCTCGGAGTGTAACTCCCATGATTTAGTTAATCGTTATGAAACGAATAACTGTATGTAGAAGAGAGTGCCTACGTCTGGCTATGTATGCTCTCGGAGTGTAACTCCCATGATTTAGTTAATCGTTATGAAACGAATAACTGTATGTTGAAGAGAGTGCCTGCGTCTGGCTATGCTCTCGGAGTGTAACTCCCATGATTTAGTTAATCGTTATGAAACGAATAACTGTATGTAGAAGAGAGTGCCTACGTCTGGCTATGTATGCTCTCGGAGTGTAACTCCCATGATTTAGTTAATCGTTATGAAACGAATAACTGTATGTTGAAGAGAGTGCCTGCGTCTGGCTATGCTCTCGGAGTGTAACTCCCATGATTTAGTTAATCGTTATGAAACGAATAACTGTATGTAGAAGAGAGTGCCTACGTCTGGCTATGTATGCTCTCGGAGTGTAACTCCGATGATTTAGTTAATCGTTATGAAACGAATAACTGTATGTTGAAGAGAGTGCCTGCGTCTGGCTATGCTCTCGGAGTGTAACTCCCATGATTTAGTTAATCGTTATGAAACGAATAACTGTATGTTGAAGAGAGTGCCTGCGTCTGGCTATGCTCTCGGAGTGTAACTCCCATGATTTAGTTAATCGTTATGAAACGAATAACTGTATGTTGAAGAGAGTGCCTACGTCTGGCTATGTATGCTCTCGGAGTGTAACTCCCATGATTTAGTTAATCGTTATGAAACGAATAACTGTATGTTGAAGAGAGTGCCTGCGTCTGGCTATGCTCTCGGAGTGTAACTCCCAGGATTTAGTTAATCGTTATGAAACGAATAACTGTATGTAGGAGAGAGTGCCTGCGTCTGGCTATGCTCTCGGAGTGTAACTCCCATGATTTAGTTAATCGTTATGAAACGAATAACTGTATGTTGAAGAGAGTGCCTGCGTCTGGCTATGCTCTCGGAGTGTAACTCCCATGATTTAGTTAATCGTTATGAAACGAATAACTGTATGTAGAAGAGAGTGCCTACGTCTGGCTATGTATGCTCTCGGAGTGTAACTCCCATGATTTAGTTAATCGTTATGAAACGAATAACTGTATGTTGAAGAGAGTGCCTGCGTCTGGCTATGCTCTCGGAGTGTAACTCCCATGATTTAGTTAATCGTTATGAAACGAATAACTGTATGTAGAAGAGAGTGCCTACGTCTGGCTACGTATGCTCTCGGAGTGTAACTCCCATGATTTAGTTAATCGTTATGAAACGAATAACTGTATGTTGAAGAGAGTGCCTGCGTCTGGCTATGCTCTCGGAGTGTAACTCCCATGATTTAGTTAATCGTTATGAAACGAATAACTGTATGTTGAAGAGAGTGCCTGCGTCTGGCTATGCTCTCGGAGTGTAACTCCCATGATTTAGTTAATCGTTATGAAACGAATAACTGTATGTTGAAGAGAGTGCCTGCGTCTGGCTATGCTCTCGGAGTGTAACTCCCATGATTTAGTTAATCGTTATGAAACGAATAACTGTATGTTGAAGAGAGTGCCTGCGTCTGGCTATGCTCTCGGAGTGTAACTCCCATGATTTAGTTAATCGTTATGAAACGAATAACTGTATGTTGAAGAGAGTGCCTGCGTCTGGCTATGCTCTCGGAGTGTAACTCCCAGGATTTAGTTAATCGTTATGAAACGAATAACTGTATGTAGGAGAGAGTGCCTGCGTCTGGCTATGCTCTCGGAGTGTAACTCCCATGATTTAGTTAATCGTTATGAAACGAATAACTGTATGTTGAAGAGAGTGCCTGCGTCTGGCTATGCTCTCGGAGTGTAACTCCCATGATTTAGTTAATCGTTATGAAACGAATAACTGTATGTAGAAGAGAGTGCCTACGTCTGGCTATGTATGCTCTCGGAGTGTAACTCCCATGATTTAGTTAATCGTTATGAAACGAATAACTGTATGTTGAAGAGAGTGCCTGCGTCTGGCTATGCTCTCGGAGTGTAACTCCCATGATTTAGTTAATCGTTATGAAACGAATAACTGTATGTAGAAGAGAGTGCCTGCGTCTGGCTATGCTCTCGGAGTGTAACTCCCATGATTTAGTTAATCGTTATGAAACGAATAACTGTATGTTGAAGAGAGTGCCTGCGTCTGGCTATGCTCTCGGAGTGTAACTCCCATGATTTAGTTAATCGTTATGAAACGAATAACTGTATGTTGAAGAGAGTGCCTGCGTCTGGCTATGCTCTCGGAGTGTAACTCCCATGATTTAGTTAATCGTTATGAAACGAATAACTGTATGTTGAAGAGAGTGCCTGCGTCTGGCTATGCTCTCGGAGTGTAACTCCCATGATTTAGTTAATCGTTATGAAACGAATAACTGTATGTTGAAGAGAGTGCCTGCGTCTGGCTATGCTCTCGGAGTGTAACTCCCATGATTTAGTTAATCGTTATGAAACGAATAACTGTATGTAGAAGAGAGTGCCTGCGTCTGGCTATGCTCTCGGAGTGTAACTCCCATGATTTAGTTAATCGTTATGAAACGAATAACTGTATGTTGAAGAGAGTGCCTGCGTCTGGCTATGCTCTCGGAGTGTAACTCCCATGATTTAGTTAATCGTTATGAAACGAATAACTGTATGTAGAAGAGAGTGCCTGCGTCTGGCTATGCTCTCGGAGTGTAACTCCCATGATTTAGTTAATCGTTATGAAACGAATAACTGTATGTTGAAGAGAGTGCCTGCGTCTGGCTATGCTCTCGGAGTGTAACTCCCATGATTTAGTTAATCGTTATGAAACGAATAACTGTATGTTGAAGAGAGTGCCTGCGTCTGGCTATGCTCTCGGAGTGTAACTCCCATGATTTAGTTAATCGTTATGAAACGAATAACTGTATGTTGAAGAGAGTGCCTGCGTCTGGCTATGCTCTCGGAGTGTAACTCCCATGATTTAGTTAATCGTTATGAAACGAATAACTGTATGTTGAAGAGAGTGCCTGCGTCTGGCTATGCTCTCGGAGTGTAACTCCCATGATTTAGTTAATCGTTATGAAACGAATAACTGTATGTAGAAGAGAGTGCCTGCGTCTGGCTATGCTCTCGGAGTGTAACTCCCATGATTTAGTTAATCGTTATGAAACGAATAACTGTATGTTGAAGAGAGTGCCTGCGTCTGGCTATGCTCTCGGAGTGTAACTCCCATGATTTAGTTAATCGTTATG
>NW_025576119.1:0-2500 GCF_905147105.1 Pieris brassicae
AAAAGCACTCATCCCATCACTGGTCAGAGTTCTGATTGCATGTATTAGCTCTAGAATTACCACAGTTATCCAAGTAACTGAGTAAGATCTAAGGAACCAAAACTGATATATTGAGCCATTCGCGGTATCGCCTTAATACGGCTTGCACTGAGACATGCATGGCTTAATCTTTGAGACAAGCATATAACTACTGGCAGGATCAACCAGGGAGCTGCTTACGCAAACGACACGCCTACACCGCGGTCACGCGGCTTCGGCGAGCCGCTGGCTCGGCGGCGTCGAGGGGCGCGCGCTTGCGCGCGCGCCTTCTCGACACGCGTGAACGTAACGCGTCGAATTTGCACGCGACGCGACGTTCGCGCTTCATATCGATAGACTAACTTTGACCGGTCTACGAGCGGCCGTCCCCTCACGATCTCGCAACGAGGTGATGTACAACGATGCTCGACCACTGTGAGGGACATAAAACTGCAACGAACACGACCCCGCGGGCGGGAATCGATGTTGTGACAATTTGAAAATTGAACATTCATCTAAACGCAACTTCTCAATTTTTATTCAATACGTTATTGTAAACATATTAAAACTCGGCTGGCAATTACATGCGCACACACACGCATGATTCGCACTAGATACGATCAACGCCCGGAGCTTGAGGGATAAATTCCAACACGACGCTGCGCACACCGTTTCGACGATGGGCGCGTGTGCGTCCTCTTTTATACATTCTTTACATATACGGTCGCCGTGGCGACCGCGCACGTGTCGAACACGCTAGGCGCCCTGCGTTGAGGTGTGCCTAGAAGCGTATTCTTTTAACATCACAGATAACACCGGGGGAGACGGTCCCAAATCTTGGTCGATTGGTAACATCACCATACGGTCTGCGAACGCGGTGCTATAATATAATTTTATATTATATTATATAAAATATGAGGAGGAGTAGTATGTATATTCTTTGTTATTTTGTGTTGACACAAGAGAGATATATAAAATGTACTATACACCACACACACAGAGAGAGAGAGAGCTGGGAAAGATCTCGGCGGTCTCGCATTCGAAATACGAATTTGATATAATTTCCTCCGAAAATCCATACCCATATCTATATCATCCATGCGCGAATATATGTATATAATATTCTCACACTTCGCACAAACACAAAAACAAGAACACATTCTATTCTCTCTCGTCCGTCGTTCGTGTCTATTTGAGACGAACGACGCGCGGCAACGAGAACGAGTCGACGCTGTGCGCACGACTGTTTCGCTCCACATCTATACCGAGAGCAATAGTCCGCGTCGGCATTGGAGCGGACGTCGAATGTTTCTCGTAGAGCGAGCGAGAGAGAGACGATTTTTCATTTTATTATGTATGTGTATTGGCGTGCAGTAGTAGCACGTAGTAGTACTAGTAGTAGTAGTAAAAAAATATTATTATTTATTTTATTGACTGATATGATTTTGTTTGTTTTCTTTTTTTTGAATAGACATTTGTATTGATAGATATGTTTCTCGTTGAAGCTCGCAGCACACGCTCAGAGAAATGGCAATGTGGGTTTATTTGAAGAAAAGAAAAAACAAAAAAAACAATTATATTTATTAATAATATGTATGTATGTATGTATGTATGTATGTATGTATGTATAATAATGAATTATAATAATTATTCCGATGCAACGTCAGAGGAAAATGTTTCTCGTACAGGTGCGGCGCGCGACGGCCGGCCGCTCGACAGTTTCGCGCCGAATGTTTCTCGTTGAAGCTCGCAGCACACGCTCAGAGAAATGGCAATGTGGGTTTATTTGAAGAAAAGAAAAAACAAAAAAAACAATTATATTTATTAATAATATGTATGTATGTATGTATGTATGTATGTATGTATGTATAATAATGAATTATAATAATTATTCCGATGCAACGTCAGAGGAAAATGTTTCTCGTACAGGTGCGGCGCGCGACGGCCGGCCGCTCGACAGTTTCGCGCCGAATGTTTCTCGTTGAAGCTCGCAGCACACGCTCAGAGAAATGGCAATGTGGGTTTATTTGAAGAAAAGAAAAAACAAAAAAAACAATTATATTTATTAATAATATGTATGTATGTATGTATGTATGTATGTATGTATAATAATGAATTATAATAATTATTCCGATACAATGTCAGAGGAAAATGTTTCTCGTACAAGATCGCCACGCGACGCGACAAGATGCCGTTCAACGGCACGATATCTACAACTCTGTCGATAGATATGTAGATAGTATCTACTCTGTCAAGTATATGTGTGTAACGTGTGGTGGTGTGTGGTGTGGGGTTTTGTTAGCGATAGCGATACGTTTCTAGTTAAAATTGAATATTTAAAAATAAAAACTCTTCTGGTAAGAAAAACTATTTATGGTTTATTATGGTGTGTCTAGTGCAACAACATCAACATTGTCATAATCATAATAATATAATTATTATTAGGGCTATAGGTTAACCTTCCAAATAGGGACCGTCGATT
>NW_025576119.1:10000-12500 GCF_905147105.1 Pieris brassicae
TTCGAACCTCTAACTTTCGTTCTTGATTGATGAAAACACCTTTGGCAAATGCTTTCGCTGATGTTCGTCTTGCGACGATCCAAGAATTTCACCTCTAACGTCGCAATACGAATGCCCCCAGTTATCCCTATTAATCATTACCTCGGAGTTCTGAAAACCAACAAAATAGAACCGAGATCATATTCTATTATTCCATGCACGAAATATTCAAGCGGCATTTTGAGCCCGCTTTGAGCACTCTAATTTGTTCAAAGTAAAATTGTCGGCCCACCTCGACACTCACCGAAGAGCACCGCGATAGGATTTTGATATTGAACCGGCGTTTTACCGCCGGCTCACCGACGATATGCTCCGCAGACGTGTCAGTATCACCGCGGATGCGGTGCACCGACAGCGCGGCGCACAAATGCAACTACGAGCTTTTTAACCGCAACAATTTTAGTATACGCTATTGGAGCTGGAATTACCGCGGCTGCTGGCACCAGACTTGCCCTCCAATTGTTCCTCGTTAAAATATTTAAAGTGTACTCATTCCGATTACGAGGCCTCGTAAGAGTCCCGTATCGTTATTTTTCGTCACTACCTCCCCGTGCCGGGAGTGGGTAATTTGCGCGCCTGCTGCCTTCCTTGGATGTGGTAGCCGTTTCTCAGGCTCCCTCTCCGGAATCGAACCCTGATTCCCCGTTACCCGTGACAACCATGGTAGTCGCAGAAACTACCATCGAAAGTTGATAAGGCAGACATTTGAAAGATGCGTCGCCGGTACTGGACCGTGCGATCGGCAAAAGTTATCCAGATTCATCAAAATTAACGACTTCGGACGCATGGCCCTCCGCCGATTGGTTTTGATCTAATAAAAGCACTCATCCCATCACTGGTCAGAGTTCTGATTGCATGTATTAGCTCTAGAATTACCACAGTTATCCAAGTAACTGAGTAAGATCTAAGGAACCAAAACTGATATATTGAGCCATTCGCGGTATCGCCTTAATACGGCTTGCACTGAGACATGCATGGCTTAATCTTTGAGACAAGCATATAACTACTGGCAGGATCAACCAGGGAGCTGCTTACGCAAACGACACGCCTACACCGCGGTCACGCGGCTTCGGCGAGCCGCTGGCTCGGCGGCGTCGAGGGGCGCGCGCTTGCGCGCGCGCCTTCTCGACACGCGTGAACGTAACGCGTCGAATTTGCACGCGACGCGACGTTCGCGCTTCATATCGATAGACTAACTTTGACCGGTCTACGAGCGGCCGTCCCGTCACGATCTCGCAACGAGGTGATGTACAACGATGCTCGACCACTGTGAGGGACATAAAACTGCAACGAACACGACCCCGCGGGCGGGAATCGATGTTGTGACAATTTGAAAATTGAACATTCATCTAAACGCAACTTCTCAATTTTTATTCAATACGTTATTGTAAACATATTAAAACTCGGCTGGCAATTACATGCGCACACACACGCATGATTCGCACTAGATACGATCAACGCCCGGAGCTTGAGGGATAAATTCCAACACGACGCTGCGCACACCGTTTCGACGATGGGCGCGTGTGCGTCCTCTTTTATACATTCTTTCCATATACGGTCGCCGTGGCGACCGCGCACGTGTCGACACGCTAGGCGCCCTGCGTTGAGGTGTGCCTAGAAGCGTATTCTTTTAACATCACAGATAACACCGGGGGAGACGGTCCCAAATCTTGGTCGATTGGTACATCACCATACGGTCTGCGAACGCGGTGCTATAATATAATTTTATATTATATTATATAAAATATGAGGAGGAGTAGTATGTATATTCTTTGTTATTTTGTGTTGACACAAGAGAGATATATAAAATGTACTATACACCACACACACAGAGAGAGAGAGAGCTGGGAAAGATCTCGGCGGCCTCGCATTCGAAATACGAATTTGATATAATTTCCTCCGAAAATCCATACCCATATCTATATCATCCATGCGCGAATATATGTATATAATATTCTCACACTTCGCACAAACACAAAAACAAGAACACATTCTATTCTCTCTCGTCCGTCGTTCGTGTCTATTTGAGACGAACGACGCGCGGCAACGAGAACGAGTCGACGCTGTGCGCACGACTGTTTCGCTCCACATCTATACCGAGAGCAATAGTCCGCGTCGGCATTGGAGCGGACGTCGAATGTTTCTCGTAGAGCGAGCGAGAGAGAGACGATTTTTCATTTTATTATGTATGTGTATTGGCGTGCAGTAGTAGCACGTAGTAGTACTAGTAGTAGTAGTAAAAAATATTATTATTTATTTTATTGACTGATATGATTTTGTTTGTTTTCTTTTTTTGAATAGACATTTGTATTGATAGATATGTTTCTCGTTGAAGCTCGCAGCACACGCTCAGAGAAATGGCAATGTGGGTTTATTTGAAGAAAAGAAAAAACAAAAAAAACAATTATATTTATTAATAATATGTATGTATGTATGTATGTATGTATGTATGTATGTATAA
>NW_025576120.1:0-2500 GCF_905147105.1 Pieris brassicae
ACCAATCGGCGGAGGGCCATGCGTCCGAAGTCGTTAATTTTGATGAATCTGGATAACTTTTGCCGATCGCACGGTCCAGTACCGGCGACGCATCTTTCAAATGTCTGCCTTATCAACTTTCGATGGTAGTTTCTGCGACTACCATGGTTGTCACGGGTAACGGGGAATCAGGGTTCGATTCCGGAGAGGGAGCCTGAGAAACGGCTACCACATCCAAGGAAGGCAGCAGGCGCGCAAATTACCCACTCCCGGCACGGGGAGGTAGTGACGAAAAATAACGATACGGGACTCTTACGAGGCCTCGTAATCGGAATGAGTACACTTTAAATATTTTAACGAGGAACAATTGGAGGGCAAGTCTGGTGCCAGCAGCCGCGGTAATTCCAGCTCCAATAGCGTATACTAAAATTGTTGCGGTTAAAAAGCTCGTAGTTGCATTTGTGCGCCGCGCTGTCGGTGCACCGCATCCGCGGTGATACTGACACGTCTGCGGAGCATATCGTCGGTGAGCCGGCGGTAAAACGCCGGTTCAATATCAAAATCCTATCGCGGTGCTCTTCGGTGAGTGTCGAGGTGGGCCGACAATTTTACTTTGAACAAATTAGAGTGCTCAAAGCGGGCTCAAAATGCCGCTTGAATATTTCGTGCATGGAATAATAGAATATGATCTCGGTTCTATTTTGTTGGTTTTCAGAACTCCGAGGTAATGATTAATAGGGATAACTGGGGGCATTCGTATTGCGACGTTAGAGGTGAAATTCTTGGATCGTCGCAAGACGAACATCAGCGAAAGCATTTGCCAAAGGTGTTTTCATCAATCAAGAACGAAAGTTAGAGGTTCGAAGGCGATTAGATACCGCCCTAGTTCTAACCGTAAATATGTCATCTAGCGATCCGCCGACGTTACTACAATGGCTCGGCGGGCAGCTTCCGGGAAACCAAAGATTTTGGACTCCGGGGGGAGTATGGTTGCAAAGCTGAAACTTAAAGGAATTGACGGAAGGGCACCACCAGGAGTGGAGCCTGCGGCTTAATTTGACTCAACACGGGAAATCTCACCAGGCCCGGACACCGGAAGGATTGACAGATTAACAGCTCTTTCTTGATTCGGTGGGTGGTGGTGCATGGCCGTTCTTAGTTGGTGGAGCGATTTGTCTGGTTAATTCCGGTAACGAACGAGACTCTAGCCTGCTAAATAGGCGTCGTCATTCAAGGTGTGCGCGACTCTCGGGGAGCGCAACTCACTGGCGACGTATTAAAATTCTTCTTAGAGGGACCGGCGGCTTCGAGCCGCACGAGATTGAGCAATAACAGGTCTGTGATGCCCTTAGATGTCCTGGGCCGCACGCGCGCTACACTGAAGGAATCAACATGTTCTCCCTGGCCTAGAGGCCCGGGCAACCCGTTGAAACTCCTTCGTGCTGGGGATTGGGGTTTGCAATTATCCCCCATAAACGAGGAATTCCTAGTAAGCGCGAGTCATAAGCTCGCGTTGATTACGTCCCTGCCCTTTGTACACACCGCCCGTCGCTACTACCGATTGAATGATTTAGTGAGGTCTTCGGACCGACACGCGGTGGCCTCACGGCCGTCGGCGTTGCTGGGAAGTTGACCAAACTTGATCATTTAGAGGAAGTAAAAGTCGTAACAAGGTTTCCGTAGGGGAACCTGCGGAAGGATCATTAACGTTGGTTTTTTCTTTTTGTTTTGTTGTTGTCAAAGACTCGCAAAAAAAGAAAAAAATACAAAAACACGTGAATGATACGAATCAAAATCGAATCCGAGACGGTTGACTCTCTCTCGTCGATTCGCGACGTGTGCGTTGCGACACGCTTTGATTAGCGTTCGCTATCGCCTATTGATACTTTGAAATAATATTTTATAATTTTTGTGTACAACCACGCAAATAAAAGAGATTTTCTTTCTTTTCATTTGTCGTACACGTTAATGATAAGTATTATTTTCAAATTTTTTTGTTTAATTTTTTCGCACCTTTTATATTTTCTCATACAAAAACACACACAAAAACAAAACGATTACCCTGAACGGTGGATCACTTGGCTCGCGGGTCGATGAAGAACGCAGTTAACTGCGCGTCATAGTGTGAACTGCAGGACACATTTGAACATCGACATTTCGAACGCACATTGCGGTCCGTGGAGAAATATCCAGGACCACTCCTGTCTGAGGGCCGGCTGCATAAAAACAAAAAGCCACACTGTTCGCGTGACGAGCGGCGATCGCTGCGACTCCGGTCGTAGCGCCGCATCTCTGTCGCGCGTGCAATTGACGGTTTCGCTAGGCCGCCGAGCGGCCGAACGATCCGTTCGAATATATGTTCGATTACGACTCGTCATCCGTATTGGCCGTGTTAAGCCACGTCTATACGATACTTTTGTCGCACAAATAAATTCTCCCCGCCGCACCGTGTCTCCCGCGGCACGGGTGCGCGTCGAGTCTTTACGCAACGACAACGACAACGACGACAACGACGTTCGCG
>NW_025576120.1:10000-12500 GCF_905147105.1 Pieris brassicae
TCTCCCCCGGTGTTATCTGTGATGTTAAAAGAATACGCTTCTAGGCACACCTCAACGCAGGGCGCCTAGCGTGTTCGACACGTGCGCGGTCGCCACGGCGACCGTATATGGAAAGAATGTATAAAAGAGGACGCACACGCGCCCATCGTCGAAACGGTGTGCGCAGCGTCGTGTTGGAATTTATCCCTCAAGCTCCGGGCGTTGATCGTATCTAGTGCGAATCATGCGTGTGTGTGCGCATGTAATTGCCAGCCGAGTTTTAATATGTTTACAATAACGTATTGAATAAAAATTGAGAAGTTGCGTTTAGATGAATGTTCAATTTTCAAATTGTCACAACATCGATTCCCGCCCGCGGGGTCGTGTTCGTTGCAGTTTTATGTCCCTCACAGTGGTCGAGCATCGTTGTACATCACCTCGTTGCGAGATCGTGACGGGACGGCCGCTCGTAGACCGGTCAAAGTTAGTCTATCGATATGAAGCGCGAACGTCGCGTCGCGTGCAAATTCGACGCGTTACGTTCACGCGTGTCGAGAAGGCGCGCGCGCAAGCGCGCGCCCCTCGACGCCGCCGAGCCAGCGGCTCGCCGAAGCCGCGTGACCGCGGTGTAGGCGTGTCGTTTGCGTAAGCAGCTCCCTGGTTGATCCTGCCAGTAGTTATATGCTTGTCTCAAAGATTAAGCCATGCATGTCTCAGTGCAAGCCGTATTAAGGCGATACCGCGAATGGCTCAATATATCAGTTTTGGTTCCTTAGATCTTACTCAGTTACTTGGATAACTGTGGTAATTCTAGAGCTAATACATGCAATCAGAACTCTGACCAGTGATGGGATGAGTGCTTTTATTAGATCAAAACCAATCGGCGGAGGGCCATGCGTCCGAAGTCGTTAATTTTGATGAATCTGGATAACTTTTGCCGATCGCACGGTCCAGTACCGGCGACGCATCTTTCAAATGTCTGCCTTATCAACTTTCGATGGTAGTTTCTGCGACTACCATGGTTGTCACGGGTAACGGGGAATCAGGGTTCGATTCCGGAGAGGGAGCCTGAGAAACGGCTACCACATCCAAGGAAGGCAGCAGGCGCGCAAATTACCCACTCCCGGCACGGGGAGGTAGTGACGAAAAATAACGATACGGGACTCTTACGAGGCCTCGTAATCGGAATGAGTACACTTTAAATATTTTAACGAGGAACAATTGGAGGGCAAGTCTGGTGCCAGCAGCCGCGGTAATTCCAGCTCCAATAGCGTATACTAAAATTGTTGCGGTTAAAAAGCTCGTAGTTGCATTTGTGCGCCGCGCTGTCGGTGCACCGCATCCGCGGTGATACTGACACGTCTGCGGAGCATATCGTCGGTGAGCCGGCGGTAAAACGCCGGTTCAATATCAAAATCCTATCGCGGTGCTCTTCGGTGAGTGTCGAGGTGGGCCGACAATTTTACTTTGAACAAATTAGAGTGCTCAAAGCGGGCTCAAAATGCCGCTTGAATATTTCGTGCATGGAATAATAGAATATGATCTCGGTTCTATTTTGTTGGTTTTCAGAACTCCGAGGTAATGATTAATAGGGATAACTGGGGGCATTCGTATTGCGACGTTAGAGGTGAAATTCTTGGATCGTCGCAAGACGAACATCAGCGAAAGCATTTGCCAAAGGTGTTTTCATCAATCAAGAACGAAAGTTAGAGGTTCGAAGGCGATTAGATACCGCCCTAGTTCTAACCGTAAATATGTCATCTAGCGATCCGCCGACGTTACTACAATGGCTCGGCGGGCAGCTTCCGGGAAACCAAAGATTTTGGACTCCGGGGGGAGTATGGTTGCAAAGCTGAAACTTAAAGGAATTGACGGAAGGGCACCACCAGGAGTGGAGCCTGCGGCTTAATTTGACTCAACACGGGAAATCTCACCAGGCCCGGACACCGGAAGGATTGACAGATTAACAGCTCTTTCTTGATTCGGTGGGTGGTGGTGCATGGCCGTTCTTAGTTGGTGGAGCGATTTGTCTGGTTAATTCCGGTAACGAACGAGACTCTAGCCTGCTAAATAGGCGTCGTCATTCAAGGTGTGCGCGACTCTCGGGGAGCGCAACTCACTGGCGACGTATTAAAATTCTTCTTAGAGGGACCGGCGGCTTCGAGCCGCACGAGATTGAGCAATAACAGGTCTGTGATGCCCTTAGATGTCCTGGGCCGCACGCGCGCTACACTGAAGGAATCAACATGTTCTCCCTGGCCTAGAGGCCCGGGCAACCCGTTGAAACTCCTTCGTGCTGGGGATTGGGGTTTGCAATTATCCCCCATAAACGAGGAATTCCTAGTAAGCGCGAGTCATAAGCTCGCGTTGATTACGTCCCTGCCCTTTGTACACACCGCCCGTCGCTACTACCGATTGAATGATTTAGTGAGGTCTTCGGACCGACACGCGGTGGCCTCACGGCCGTCGGCGTTGCTGGGAAGTTGACCAAACTTGATCATTTAGAGGAAGTAAAAGTCGT
>NW_025576121.1:7500-12500 GCF_905147105.1 Pieris brassicae
TAATAATAATTATATTATTATGATTATGACAATGTTGATGTTGTTGCACTAGACACACCATAATAAACCATAAATAGTTTTTCTTACCAGAAGAGTTTTTATTTTTAAATATTCAATTTTAACTAGAAACGTATCGCTATCGCTAACAAAACCCCACACCACACACCACCACACGTTACACACATATACTTGACAGAGTAGATACTATCTACATATCTATCGACAGAGTTGTAGATATCGTGCCGTTGAACGGCATCTTGTCGCGTCGCGTGGCGATCTTGTACGAGAAACATTTTCCTCTGACATTGTATCGGAATAATTATTATAATTCATTATTATACATACATACATACATACATACATACATACATACATACATACATACATACATACATACATACATATTATTAATAAATTAATTGTTTTTTTTTTTTTTTTTTTTTTCTTCAAATAAACCCACATTGCCATTTCTCTGAGCGTGTGCTGCGAGCTTCAACGAGAAACATTCGGCGCGAAACTGTCGAGCGGCCGGCCGTCGCGCGCCGCACCTGTACGAGAAACATTTTCCTCTGACGTTGCATCGGAATAATTATTATAATTCATTATTATACATACATACATACATACATACATACATATTATTAATAAATATAATTGTTTTTTCTTTTCTTCAAATAAACCCACATTGCCATTTCTCTGAGCGTGTGCTGCGAGCTTCAACGAGAAACATTCGGCGCGAAACTGTCGAGCGGCCGGCCGTCGCGCGCCGCACCTGTACGAGAAACATTTTCCTCTGACGTTGCATCGGAATAATTATTATAATTCATTATTATACATACATACATACATACATACATACATACATACATACATACATATTATTAATAAATATAATTGTTTTTTTTGTTTTTTCTTTTCTTCAAATAAACCCACATTGCCATTTCTCTGAGCGTGTGCTGCGAGCTTCAACGAGAAACATTCGGCGCGAAACTGTCGAGCGGCCGGCCGTCGCGCGCCGCACCTGTACGAGAAACATTTTCCTCTGACGTTGCATCGGAATAATTATTATAATTCATTATTATACATACATACATACATACATACATACATATTATTAATAAATATAATTGTTTTTTCTTTTCTTCAAATAAACCCACATTGCCATTTCTCTGAGCGTGTGCTGCGAGCTTCAACGAGAAACATTCGGCGCGAAACTGTCGAGCGGCCGGCCGTCGCGCGCCGCACCTGTACGAGAAACATTTTCCTCTGACGTTGCATCGGAATAATTATTATAATTCATTATTATACATACATACATACATACATACATACATACATACATACATACATATTATTAATAAATATAATTGTTTTTTTTGTTTTTTCTTTTCTTCAAATAAACCCACATTGCCATTTCTCTGAGCGTGTGCTGCGAGCTTCAACGAGAAACATATCTATCAATACAAATGTCTATGCAAAAAAAAGAAAACAAACAAAATCATATCAGTCAATAAAATAAATAATAATATTTTTTTACTACTACTACTACTACTACTAGTACTACTACGTGCTACTACTGCACGCCAATACACATACATAATAAAATGAAAAATCGTCTCTCTCTCGCTCGCTCTACGAGAAACATTCGACGTCCGCTCCAATGCCGACGCGGACTATTGCTCTCGGTATAGATGTGGAGCGAAACAGTCGTGCGCACAGCGTCGACTCGTTCTCGTTGCCGCGCGTCGTTCGTCTCAAATAGACACGAACGACGGACGAGAGAGAATGTGTTCTTGTTTTTGTGTTTGTGCGAAGTGTGAGAATATTATATACATATATTCGCGCATGGATGATATAGATATGGGTATGGATTTTCGGAGGAAATTATATCAAATTCGTATTTCGAATGCGAGACCGCCGAGATCTTTCCCAGCTCTCTCTCTCTCTGTGTGTGTGGTGTATAGTACATTTTATATATCTCTCTTGTGTCAACACAAAATAACAAAGAATATACATACTACTCCTCCTCATATTTTATATAATATAATATAAAATTATATTATAGCACCGCGTTCGCAGACCGTATGGTGATGTTACCAATCGACCAAGATTTGGGACCGTCTCCCCCGGTGTTATCTGTGATGTTAAAAGAATACGCTTCTAGGCACACCTCAACGCAGGGCGCCTAGCGTGTTCGACACGTGCGCGGTCGCCACGGCGACCGTATATGGAAAGAATGTATAAAAGAGGACGCACACGCGCCCATCGTCGAAACGGTGTGCGCAGCGTCGTGTTGGAATTTATCCCTCAAGCTCCGGGCGTTGATCGTATCTAGTGCGAATCATGCGTGTGTGTGCGCATGTAATTGCCAGCCGAGTTTTAATATGTTTACAATAACGTATTGAATAAAAATTGAGAAGTTGCGTTTAGATGAATGTTCAATTTTCAAATTGTCACAACATCGATTCCCGCCCGCGGGGTCGTGTTCGTTGCAGTTTTATGTCCCTCACAGTGGTCGAGCATCGTTGTACATCACCTCGTTGCGAGATCGTGACGGGACGGCCGCTCGTAGACCGGTCAAAGTTAGTCTATCGATATGAAGCGCGAACGTCGCGTCGCGTGCAAATTCGACGCGTTACGTTCACGCGTGTCGAGAAGGCGCGCGCGCAAGCGCGCGCCCCTCGACGCCGCCGAGCCAGCGGCTCGCCGAAGCCGCGTGACCGCGGTGTAGGCGTGTCGTTTGCGTAAGCAGCTCCCTGGTTGATCCTGCCAGTAGTTATATGCTTGTCTCAAAGATTAAGCCATGCATGTCTCAGTGCAAGCCGTATTAAGGCGATACCGCGAATGGCTCAATATATCAGTTTTGGTTCCTTAGATCTTACTCAGTTACTTGGATAACTGTGGTAATTCTAGAGCTAATACATGCAATCAGAACTCTGACCAGTGATGGGATGAGTGCTTTTATTAGATCAAAACCAATCGGCGGAGGGCCATGCGTCCGAAGTCGTTAATTTTGATGAATCTGGATAACTTTTGCCGATCGCACGGTCCAGTACCGGCGACGCATCTTTCAAATGTCTGCCTTATCAACTTTCGATGGTAGTTTCTGCGACTACCATGGTTGTCACGGGTAACGGGGAATCAGGGTTCGATTCCGGAGAGGGAGCCTGAGAAACGGCTACCACATCCAAGGAAGGCAGCAGGCGCGCAAATTACCCACTCCCGGCACGGGGAGGTAGTGACGAAAAATAACGATACGGGACTCTTACGAGGCCTCGTAATCGGAATGAGTACACTTTAAATATTTTAACGAGGAACAATTGGAGGGCAAGTCTGGTGCCAGCAGCCGCGGTAATTCCAGCTCCAATAGCGTATACTAAAATTGTTGCGGTTAAAAAGCTCGTAGTTGCATTTGTGCGCCGCGCTGTCGGTGCACCGCATCCGCGGTGATACTGACACGTCTGCGGAGCATATCGTCGGTGAGCCGGCGGTAAAACGCCGGTTCAATATCAAAATCCTATCGCGGTGCTCTTCGGTGAGTGTCGAGGTGGGCCGACAATTTTACTTTGAACAAATTAGAGTGCTCAAAGCGGGCTCAAAATGCCGCTTGAATATTTCGTGCATGGAATAATAGAATATGATCTCGGTTCTATTTTGTTGGTTTTCAGAACTCCGAGGTAATGATTAATAGGGATAACTGGGGGCATTCGTATTGCGACGTTAGAGGTGAAATTCTTGGATCGTCGCAAGACGAACATCAGCGAAAGCATTTGCCAAAGGTGTTTTCATCAATCAAGAACGAAAGTTAGAGGTTCGAAGGCGATTAGATACCGCCCTAGTTCTAACCGTAAATATGTCATCTAGCGATCCGCCGACGTTACTACAATGGCTCGGCGGGCAGCTTCCGGGAAACCAAAGATTTTGGACTCCGGGGGGAGTATGGTTGCAAAGCTGAAACTTAAAGGAATTGACGGAAGGGCACCACCAGGAGTGGAGCCTGCGGCTTAATTTGACTCAACACGGGAAATCTCACCAGGCCCGGACACCGGAAGGATTGACAGATTAACAGCTCTTTCTTGATTCGGTGGGTGGTGGTGCATGGCCGTTCTTAGTTGGTGGAGCGATTTGTCTGGTTAATTCCGGTAACGAACGAGACTCTAGCCTGCTAAATAGGCGTCGTCATTCAAGGTGTGCGCGACTCTCGGGGAGCGCAACTCACTGGCGACGTATTAAAATTCTTCTTAGAGGGACCGGCGGCTTCGAGCCGCACGAGATTGAGCAATAACAGGTCTGTGATGCCCTTAGATGTCCTGGGCCGCACGCGCGCTACACTGAAGGAATCAACATGTTCTCCCTGGCCTAGAGGCCCGGGCAACCCGTTGAAACTCCTTCGTGCTGGGGATTGGGGTTTGCAATTATCCCCCATAAACGAGGAATTCCTAGTAAGCGCGAGTCATAAGCTCGCGTTGATTACGTCCCTGCCCTTTGTACACACCGCCCGTCGCTACTACCGATTGAATGATTTAGTGAGGTCTTCGGACCGACACGCGGTGGCCTCACGGCCGTCGGCGTTGCTGGGAAGTTGACCAAACTTGATCATTTAGAGGAAGTAAAAGTCGTAACAAGGTTTCCGTAGGGGAACCTGCGGAAGGATCATTAACGTTGGTTTTTTCTTTTTGTTTTGTTGTTGTCAAAGACTCGCAAAAAAAGAAAAAAATACAAAAAACACGTGAATGATACGAATCAAAATCGAATCCGAGACGGTTGACTCTCTCTCGTCGATTCGCGACGTGTGCGTTGCGACACGCTTTGATTAGCGTTCGCTATCGCCTATTGATACTTTGAAATAATATTTTAATTTTTGTGTACAACCACGCAAATAAAAGAGATTTTCTTTCTTTTCATTTGTCGTACACGTTAATGATAAGTATTATTTTCAAATTTTTTTGTTTAATTTTTTCGCACCTTTTATATTTTCTCATACAAAAACACACACAAAA
>NW_025576122.1:0-18284 GCF_905147105.1 Pieris brassicae
TTCATAACGATTAACTAAATCATGGGAGTTACACTCCGAGAGCATACATAGCCAGACGCAGGCACTCTCTTCAACATACAGTTATTCGTTTCATAACGATTAACTAAATCATGGGAGTTACACTCCGAGAGCATAGCCAGACGCAGGCACTCTCTTCAACATACAGTTATTCGTTTCATAACGATTAACTAAATCATGGGAGTTACACTCCGAGAGCATACATAGCCAGACGTAGGCACTCTCTTCTACATACAGTTATTCGTTTCATAACGATTAACTAAATCATGGGAGTTACACTCCGAGAGCATAGCCAGACGCAGGCACTCTCTTCTACATACAGTTATTCGTTTCATAACGATTAACTAAATCATGGGAGTTACACTCCGAGAGCATAGCCAGACGCAGGCACTCTCTTCTACATACAGTTATTCGTTTCATAACGATTAACTAAATCATGGGAGTTACACTCCGAGAGCATAGCCAGACGCAGGCACTCTCTTCAACATACAGTTATTCGTTTCATAACGATTAACTAAATCATGGGAGTTACACTCCGAGAGCATACATAGCCAGACGTAGGCACTCTCTTCTACATACAGTTATTCGTTTCATAACGATTAACTAAATCATGGGAGTTACACTCCGAGAGCATAGCCAGACGCAGGCACTCTCTTCAACATACAGTTATTCGTTTCATAACGAATAACTAAATCATGGGAGTTACACTCCGAGAGCATACATAGCCAGACGCAGGCACTCTCTTCAACATACAGTTATTCGTTTCATAACGATTAACTAAATCATGGGAGTTACACTCCGAGAGCATAGCCAGACGCAGGCACTCTCTTCAACATACAGTTATTCGTTTCATAACGATTAACTAAATCATGGGAGTTACACTCCGAGAGCATAGCCAGACGCAGGCACTCTCTTCAACATACAGTTATTCGTTTCATAACGATTAACTAAATCATGGGAGTTACACTCCGAGAGCATAGCCAGACGCAGGCACTCTCTTCTACATACAGTTATTCGTTTCATAACGATTAACTTAATCATGGGAGTTACACTCCGAGAGCATAGCCAGACGCAGGCACTCTCTTCTACATACAGTTATTCGTTTCATAACGATTAACTTAATCATGGGAGTTACACTCCGAGAGCATAGCCAGACGCAGGCACTCTCTTCTACATACAGTTATTCGTTTCATAACGATTAACTAAATCATTGGAGTTACACTCCGAGAGCATACATAGCCAGACGTAGGCACTCTCTTCTACATACAGTTATTCGTTTCATAACGATTAACTAAATCATGGGAGTAACACTCCGAGAGCATAGCCAGACGCAGGCACTCTCTTCAACATACAGTTATTCGTTTCATAACGATTAACTAAATCATGGGAGTTACACTCCGAGAGCATACATAGCCAGACGTAGGCACTCTCTTCTACATACAGTTATTCGTTTCATAACGATTAACTAAATCATGGGAGTTACACTCCGAGAGCATAGCCAGACGCAGGCACTCTCTTCAACATACAGTTATTCGTTTCATAACGAATAACTAAATCATGGGAGTTACACTCCGAGAGCATACATAGCCAGACGCAGGCACTCTCTTCAACATACAGTTATTCGTTTCATAACGATTAACTAAATCATGGGAGTTACACTCCGAGAGCATAGCCAGACGCAGGCACTCTCTTCAACATACAGTTATTCGTTTCATAACGATTAACTAAATCATGGGAGTTACACTCCGAGAGCATACATAGCCAGACGCAGGCACTCTCTTCAACATACAGTTATTCGTTTCATAACGATTAACTAAATCATGGGAGTTACACTCCGAGAGCATAGCCAGACGCAGGCACTCTCTTCAACATACAGTTATTCGTTTCATAACGATTAACTAAATCATGGGAGTTACACTCCGAGAGCATACATAGCCAGACGTAGGCACTCTCTTCTACATACAGTTATTCGTTTCATAACGATTAACTAAATCATGGGAGTTACACTCCGAGAGCATAGCCAGACGCAGGCACTCTCTTCAACATACATTTATTCGTTTCATAACGATTAACTAAATCATGGGAGTTACACTCCGAGAGCATAGCCAGACGCAGGCACTCTCTTCAACATACAGTTATTCGTTTCATAACGATTAACTAAATCATGGGAGTTACACTCCGAGAGCATAGCCAGACGCAGGCACTCTCTTCTACATACAGTTATTCGTTTCATAACGATTAACTAAATCATGGGAGTTACACTCCGAGAGCATACATAGCCAGACGTAGGCACTCTCTTCTACATACAGTTATTCGTTTCATAACGATTAACTAAATCATGGGAGTTACACTCCGAGAGCATACATAGCCAGACGTAGGCACTCTCTTCTACATACAGTTATTCGTTTCATAACGATTAACTAATCATGGGAGTTACACTCCGAGAGCATAGCCAGACGCAGGCACTCTCTTCAACATACAGTTATTCGTTTCATAACGATTAACTAAATCATGGGAGTTACACTCCGAGAGCATACATAGCCAGACGCAGGCACTCTCTTCAACATACAGTTATTCGTTTCATAACGATTAACTAAATCATGGGAGTTACACTCCGAGAGCATAGCCAGACGCAGGCACTCTCTTCAACATACAGTTATTCGTTTCATAACGATTAACTAAATCATGGGAGTTACACTCCGAGAGCATAGCCAGACGCAGGCACTCTCTTCAACATACAGTTATTCGTTTCATAACGATTAACTAAATCATTGGAGTTACACTCCGAGAGCATAGCCAGACGCAGGCACTCTCTTCAACATACAGTTATTCGTTTCATAACGATTAACTAAATCATGGGAGTTACACTCCGAGAGCATAGCCAGACGCAGGCACTCTCTTCAACATACAGTTATTCGTTTCATAACGATTAACTAAATCATGGGAGTTACACTCCGAGAGCATAGCCAGACGCAGGCACTCTCTTCTACATACAGTTATTCGTTTCATAACGATTAACTAAATCATGGGAGTTACACTCCGAGAGCATAGCCAGACGCAGGCACTCTCTTCAACATACAGTTATTCGTTTCATAACGATTAACTAAATCATGGGAGTTACACTCCGAGAGCATACATAGCCAGACGTAGGCACTCTCTTCTACATACAGTTATTCGTTTCATAACGATTAACTAAATCATGGGAGTTACACTCCGAGAGCATAGCCAGACGCAGGCACTCTCTTCAACATACAGTTATTCGTTTCATAACGATTAACTAAATCATGGGAGTTACACTCCGAGAGCATACATAGCCAGACGCAGGCACTCTCTTCAACATACAGTTATTCGTTTCATAACGATTAACTAAATCATGGGAGTTACACTCCGAGAGCATAGCCAGACGCAGGCACTCTCTTCAACATACAGTTATTCGTTTCATAACGATTAACTAAATCATGGGAGTTACACTCCGAGAGCATACATAGCCAGACGTAGGCACTCTCTTCTACATACAGTTATTCGTTTCATAACGATTAACTAAATCATGGGAGTTACACTCCGAGAGCATAGCCAGACGCAGGCACTCTCTTCAACATACATTTATTCGTTTCATAACGATTAACTAAATCATGGGAGTTACACTCCGAGAGCATAGCCAGACGCAGGCACTCTCTTCAACATACAGTTATTCGTTTCATAACGATTAACTAAATCATGGGAGTTACACTCCGAGAGCATAGCCAGACGCAGGCACTCTCTTCTACATACAGTTATTCGTTTCATAACGATTAACTAAATCATGGGAGTTACACTCCGAGAGCATAGCCAGACGCAGGCACTCTCTTCTACATACAGTTATTCGTTTCATAACGATTAACTAAATCATGGGAGTTACACTCCGAGAGCATAGCCAGACGCAGGCACTCTCTTCAACATACAGTTATTCGTTTCATAACGATTAACTAAATCATGGGAGTTACACTCCGAGAGCATAGCCAGACGCAGGCACTCTCTTCTACATACAGTTATTCGTTTCATAACGATTAACTAAATCATTGGAGTTACACTCCGAGAGCATACGTAGCCAGACGTAGGCACTCTCTTCTACATACAGTTATTCGTTTCATAACGATTAACTAAATCATGGGAGTTACACTCCGAGAGCATAGCCAGACGCAGGCACTCTCTTCAACATACAGTTATTCGTTTCATAACGATTAACTAAATCATGGGAGTTACACTCCGAGAGCATACATAGCCAGACGTAGGCACTCTCTTCAACATACAGTTATTCGTTTCATAACGATTAACTAAATCATGGGAGTTACACTCCGAGAGCATAGCCAGACGTAGGCACTCTCTTCAACATACAGTTATTCGTTTCATAACGATTAACTAAATCATGGGAGTTACACTCCGAGAGCATAGCCAGACGCAGGCACTCTCTTCAACATACAGTTATTCGTTTCATAACGATTAACTAAATCATGGGAGTTACACTCCGAGAGCATAGCCAGACGCAGGCACTCTCTTCAACATACAGTTATTCGTTTCATAACGATTAACTAAATCATGGGAGTTACACTCCGAGAGCATACATAGCCAGACGTAGGCACTCTCTTCTACATACAGTTATTCGTTTCATAACGATTAACTAAATCATGGGAGTTACACTCCGAGAGCATAGCCAGACGCAGGCACTCTCTTCAACATACAGTTATTCGTTTCATAACGATTAACTAAATCATGGGAGTTACACTCCGAGAGCATAGCCAGACGCAGGCACTCTCTTCAACATACAGTTATTCGTTTCATAACGATTAACTAAATCATGGGAGTTACACTCCGAGAGCATAGCCAGACGCAGGCACTCTCTTCAACATACAGTTATTCGTTTCATAACGATTAACTAAATCATTGGAGTTACACTCCGAGAGCATAGCCAGACGCAGGCACTCTCTTCAACATACAGTTATTCGTTTCATAACGATTAACTAAATCATGGGAGTTACACTCCGAGAGCATAGCCAGACGCAGGCACTCTCTTCAACATACAGTTATTCGTTTCATAACGATTAACTAAATCATGGGAGTTACACTCCGAGAGCATAGCCAGACGCAGGCACTCTCTTCAACATACAGTTATTCGTTTCATAACGATTAACTAAATCATGGGAGTTACACTCCGAGAGCATAGCCAGACGCAGGCACTCTCTTCAACATACAGTTATTCGTTTCATAACGATTAACTAAATCATGGGAGTTACACTCCGAGAGCATACATAGCCAGACGCAGGCACTCTCTTCAACATACAGTTATTCGTTTCATAACGATTAACTAAATCATGGGAGTTACACTCCGAGAGCATAGCCAGACGCAGGCACTCTCTTCAACATACAGTTATTCGTTTCATAACGATTAACTAAATCATGGGAGTTACACTCCGAGAGCATACATAGCCAGACGTAGGCACTCTCTTCTACATACAGTTATTCGTTTCATAACGATTAACTAAATCATGGGAGTTACACTCCGAGAGCATAGCCAGACGCAGGCACTCTCTTCTACATACAGTTATTCGTTTCATAACGATTAACTAAATCATGGGAGTTACACTCCGAGAGCATAGCCAGACGCAGGCACTCTCTTCTACATACAGTTATTCGTTTCATAACGATTAACTAAATCATGGGAGTTACACTCCGAGAGCATAGCCAGACGCAGGCACTCTCTTCAACATACAGTTATTCGTTTCATAACGATTAACTAAATCATGGGAGTTACACTCCGAGAGCATACATAGCCAGACGTAGGCACTCTCTTCTACATACAGTTATTCGTTTCATAACGATTAACTAAATCATGGGAGTTACACTCCGAGAGCATAGCCAGACGCAGGCACTCTCTTCAACATACAGTTATTCGTTTCATAACGAATAACTAAATCATGGGAGTTACACTCCGAGAGCATACATAGCCAGACGCAGGCACTCTCTTCAACATACAGTTATTCGTTTCATAACGATTAACTAAATCATGGGAGTTACACTCCGAGAGCATAGCCAGACGCAGGCACTCTCTTCAACATACAGTTATTCGTTTCATAACGATTAACTAAATCATGGGAGTTACACTCCGAGAGCATACATAGCCAGACGTAGGCACTCTCTTCTACATACAGTTATTCGTTTCATAACGATTAACTAAATCATGGGAGTTACACTCCGAGAGCATAGCCAGACGCAGGCACTCTCTTCTACATACAGTTATTCGTTTCATAACGATTAACTAAATCATGGGAGTTACACTCCGAGAGCATAGCCAGACGCAGGCACTCTCTTCAACATACAGTTATTCGTTTCATAACGATTAACTAAATCATGGGAGTTACACTCCGAGAGCATAGCCAGACGCAGGCACTCTCTTCAACATACAGTTATTCGTTTCATAACGATTAACTAAATCATTGGAGTTACACTCCGAGAGCATAGCCAGACGCAGGCACTCTCTTCAACATACAGTTATTCGTTTCATAACGATTAACTAAATCATGGGAGTTACACTCCGAGAGCATAGCCAGACGCAGGCACTCTCTTCAACATACAGTTATTCGTTTCATAACGATTAACTAAATCATGGGAGTTACACTCCGAGAGCATACATAGCCAGACGTAGGCACTCTCTTCTACATACAGTTATTCGTTTCATAACGATTAACTAAGTCATGGGAGTTACACTCCGAGAGCATACATTGCCAGACGTAGGCACTCTCTTCTACATACAGTTATTCGTTTCATAACGATTAACTAAATCATGGGAGTTACACTCCGAGAGCATAGCCAGACGCAGGCACTCTCTTCAACATACAGTTATTCGTTTCATAACCATTAACTAAATCATGGGAGTTACACTCCGAGAGCATAGCCAGACGCAGGCACTCTCTTCAACATACAGTTATTCGTTTCATAACGATTAACTAAATCATGGGAGTTACACTCCGAGAGCATAGCCAGACGCAGGCACTCTCTTCAACATACAGTTATTCGTTTCATAACGATTAACTAAATCATGGGAGTTACACTCCGAGAGCATAGCCAGACGCAGGCACTCTCTTCAACATACAGTTATTCGTTTCATAACGATTAACTAAATCATGGGAGTTACACTCCGAGAGCATAGCCAGACGCAGGCACTCTCTTCAACATACAGTTATTCGTTTCATAACGATTAACTAAATCATGGGAGTTACACTCCGAGAGCATAGCCAGACGCAGGCACTCTCTTCAACATACAGTTATTCGTTTCATAACGATTAACTAAATCATGGGAGTTACACTCCGAGAGCATACATAGCCAGACGTAGGCACTCTCTTCTACATACAGTTATTCGTTTCATAACGATTAACTAAATCATGGGAGTTACACTCCGAGAGCATAGCCAGACGCAGGCACTCTCTTCAACATACAGTTATTCGTTTCATAACGATTAACTAAATCATTGGAGTTACACTCCGAGAGCATACATAGCCAGACGTAGGCACTCTCTTCTACATACAGTTATTCGTTTCATAACGATTAACTAAATCATGGGAGTTACACTCCGAGAGCATAGCCAGACGCAGGCACTCTCTTCAACATACAGTTATTCGTTTCATAACGATTAACTAAATCATGGGAGTTACACTCCGAGAGCATAGCCAGACGCAGGCACTCTCTTCAACATACAGTTATTCGTTTCATAACGATTAACTAAATCATGGGAGTTACACTCCGAGAGCATAGCCAGACGCAGGCACTCTTTTCAACATACAGTTATTCGTTTCATAACGATTAACTAAATCATTGGAGTTACACTCCGAGAGCATAGCCAGACGCAGGCACTCTCTTCAACATACAGTTATTCGTTTCATAACGATTAACTAAATCATGGGAGTTACACTCCGAGAGCATAGCCAGACGCAGGCACTCTCTTCAACATACAGTTATTCGTTTCATAACGATTAACTAAATCATGGGAGTTACACTCCGAGAGCATACATAGCCAGACGTAGGCACTCTCTTCTACATACAGTTATTCGTTTCATAACGATTAACTAAGTCATGGGAGTTACACTCCGAGAGCATACATAGCCAGACGTAGGCACTCTCTTCTACATACAGTTATTCGTTTCATAACGATTAACTAAATCATGGGAGTTACACTCCGAGAGCATAGCCAGACGCAGGCACTCTCTTCAACATACAGTTATTCGTTTCATAACCATTAACTAAATCATGGGAGTTACACTCCGAGAGCATAGCCAGACGCAGGCACTCTCTTCAACATACAGTTATTCGTTTCATAACGATTAACTAAATCATTGGAGTTACACTCCGAGAGCATAGCCAGACGCAGGCACTCTCTTCAACATACAGTTATTCGTTTCATAACGATTAACTAAATCATGGGAGTTACACTCCGAGAGCATAGCCAGACGCAGGCACTCTCTTCAACATACAGTTATTCGTTTCATAACGATTAACTAAATCATGGGAGTTACACTCCGAGAGCATACATAGCCAGACGTAGGCACTCTCTTCTACATACAGTTATTCGTTTCATAACGATTAACTAAGTCATGGGAGTTACACTCCGAGAGCATAGCCAGACGCAGGCACTCTCTTCTACATACAGTTATTCGTTTCATAACGATTAACTAAATCATGGGAGTTACACTCCGAGAGCATAGCCAGACGCAGGCACTCTCTTCAACATACAGTTATTCGTTTCATAACGATTAACTAAATCATGGGAGTTACACTCCGAGAGCATAGCCAGACGCAGGCACTCTCTTCAACATACAGTTATTCGTTTCATAACGATTAACTAAATCATGGGAGTTACACTCCGAGAGCATAGCCAGACGCAGGCACTCTCTTCAACATACAGTTATTCGTTTCATAACGATTAACTAAATCATGGGAGTTACACTCCGAGAGCATACATAGCCAGACGTAGGCACTCTCTTCTACATACAGTTATTCGTTTCATAACGATTAACTAAATCATGGGAGTTACACTCCGAGAGCATAGCCAGACGCAGGCACTCTCTTCAACATACAGTTATTCGTTTCATAACGATTAACTAAATCATTGGAGTTACACTCCGAGAGCATACATAGCCAGACGTAGGCACTCTCTTCTACATACAGTTATTCGTTTCATAACGATTAACTAAATCATGGGAGTTACACTCCGAGAGCATAGCCAGACGCAGGCACTCTCTTCAACATACAGTTATTCGTTTCATAACGATTAACTAAATCATGGGAGTTACACTCCGAGAGCATAGCCAGACGCAGGCACTCTCTTCAACATACAGTTATTCGTTTCATAACGATTAACTAAATCATGGGAGTTACACTCCGAGAGCATAGCCAGACGCAGGCACTCTTTTCAACATACAGTTATTCGTTTCATAACGATTAACTAAATCATTGGAGTTACACTCCGAGAGCATAGCCAGACGCAGGCACTCTCTTCAACATACAGTTATTCGTTTCATAACGATTAACTAAATCATGGGAGTTACACTCCGAGAGCATAGCCAGACGCAGGCACTCTCTTCAACATACAGTTATTCGTTTCATAACGATTAACTAAATCATGGGAGTTACACTCCGAGAGCATACATAGCCAGACGTAGGCACTCTCTTCTACATACAGTTATTCGTTCCATAACGATTAACTAAGTCATGGGAGTTACACTCCGAGAGCATACATAGCCAGACGTAGGCACTCTCTTCTACATACAGTTATTCGTTTCATAACGATTAACTAAATCATGGGAGTTACACTCCGAGAGCATAGCCAGACGCAGGCACTCTCTTCAACATACAGTTATTCGTTTCATAACCATTAACTAAATCATGGGAGTTACACTCCGAGAGCATAGCCAGACGCAGGCACTCTCTTCAACATACAGTTATTCGTTTCATAACGATTAACTAAATCATTGGAGTTACACTCCGAGAGCATAGCCAGACGCAGGCACTCTCTTCAACATACAGTTATTCGTTTCATAACGATTAACTAAATCATGGGAGTTACACTCCGAGAGCATAGCCAGACGCAGGCACTCTCTTCAACATACAGTTATTCGTTTCATAACGATTAACTAAATCATGGGAGTTACACTCCGAGAGCATACATAGCCAGACGTAGGCACTCTCTTCTACATACAGTTATTCGTTTCATAACGATTAACTAAGTCATGGGAGTTACACTCCGAGAGCATAGCCAGACGCAGGCACTCTCTTCTACATACAGTTATTCGTTTCATAACGATTAACTAAATCATGGGAGTTACACTCCGAGAGCATAGCCAGACGCAGGCACTCTCTTCAACATACAGTTATTCGTTTCATAACGATTAACTAAATCATGGGAGTTACACTCCGAGAGCATAGCCAGACGCAGGCACTCTCTTCAACATACAGTTATTCGTTTCATAACCATTAACTAAATCATGGGAGTTACACTCCGAGAGCATAGCCAGACGCAGGCACTCTCTTCAACATACAGTTATTCGTTTCATAACGATTAACTAAATCATGGGAGTTACACTCCGAGAGCATAGCCAGACGCAGGCACTCTCTTCAACATACAGTTATTCGTTTCATAACGATTAACTAAATCATGGGAGTTACACTCCGAGAGCATACATAGCCAGACGTAGGCACTCTCTTCTACATACAGTTATTCGTTTCATAACGATTAACTAAATCATGGGAGTTACACTCCGAGAGCATAGCCAGACGCAGGCACTCTCTTCAACATACAGTTATTCGTTTCATAACGATTAACTAAATCATGGGAGTTACACTCCGAGAGCATAGCCAGACGCAGGCACTCTCTTCAACATACAGTTATTCGTTTCATAACGATTAACTAAATCATGGGAGTTACACTCCGAGAGCATACATAGCCAGACGTAGGCACTCTCTTCTACATACAGTTATTCGTTTCATAACGATTAACTAAATCATGGGAGTTACACTCCGAGAGCATAGCCAGACGCAGGCACTCTCTTCAACATACAGTTATTCGTTTCATAACGATTAACTAAATCATGGGAGTTACACTCCGAGAGCATAGCCAGACGCAGGCACTCTCTTCAACATACAGTTATTCGTTTCATAACGATTAACTAAATCATGGGAGTTACACTCCGAGAGCATAGCCAGACGCAGGCACTCTCTTCAACATACAGTTATTCGTTTCATAACGATTAACTAAATCATTGGAGTTACACTCCGGGAGCATAGCCAGACGCAGGCACTCTCTTCAACATACAGTTATTCGTTTCATAACGATTAACTAAATCATGGGAGTTACACTCCGAGAGCATAGCCAGACGCAGGCACTCTCTTCAACATACAGTTATTCGTTTCATAACGATTAACTAAATCATGGGAGTTACACTCCGAGAGCATACATAGCCAGACGTAGGCACTCTCTTCTACATACAGTTATTCGTTTCATAACGATTAACTAAGTCATGGGAGTTACACTCCGAGAGCATACATAGCCAGACGTAGGCACTCTCTTCTACATACAGTTATTCGTTTCATAACGATTAACTAAATCATGGGAGTTACACTCCGAGAGCATAGCCAGACGCAGGCACTCTCTTCAACATACAGTTATTCGTTTCATAACGATTAACTAAATCATGGGAGTTACACTCCGAGAGCATAGCCAGACGCAGGCACTCTCTTCAACATACAGTTATTCGTTTCATAACGATTAACTAAATCATGGGAGTTACACTCCGAGAGCATAGCCAGACGTAGGCACTCTCTTCAACATACAGTTATTCGTTTCATAACGATTAACTAATTCATGGGAGTTACACTCCGAGAGCATAGCCAGACGCAGGCACTCTCTTCTACATACAGTTATTCGTTTCATAACGATTAACTAAATCATGGGAGTTACACTCCGAGAGCATACATAGCCAGACGTAGGCACTCTCTTCTACATACAGTTATTCGTTTCATAACGATTAACTAAATCATGGGAGTTACACTCCGAGAGCATAGCCAGACGCAGGCACTCTCTTCTACATACAGTTATTCGTTTCATAACGATTAACTAAATCATGGGAGTTACACTCCGAGAGCATAGCCAGACGCAGGCACTCTCTTCTACATACAGTTATTCGTTTCATAACGATTAACTAAATCATGGGAGTTACACTCCGAGAGCATAGCCAGACGCAGGCACTCTCTTCAACATACAGTTATTCGTTTCATAACGATTAACTAAATCATGGGAGTTACACTCCGAGAGCATAGCCAGACGCAGGCACTCTCTTCAACATACAGTTATTCGTTTCATAACGATTAACTAAATCATGGGAGTTACACTCCGAGAGCATACATAGCCAGACGTAGGCACTCTCTTCTACATACAGTTATTCGTTTCATAACGATTAACTAAATCATGGGAGTTACACTCCGAGAGCATAGCCAGACGCAGGCACTCTCTTCAACATACAGTTATTCGTTTCATAACGATTAACTAAATCATGGGAGTTACACTCCGAGAGCATAGCCAGACGCAGGCACTCTCTTCTACATACAGTTATTCGTTTCATAACGATTAACTAAATCATGGGAGTTACACTCCGAGAGCATAGCCAGACGTAGGCACTCTCTTCAACATACAGTTATTCGTTTCATAACGATTAACTAAATCATGGGAGTTACACTCCGAGAGCATAGCCAGACGCAGGCACTCTCTTCAACATACAGTTATTCGTTTCATAACGATTAACTAAATCATGGGAATTACACTCCGAGAGCATACATAGCCAGACGTAGGCACTCTCTTCTACATACAGTTATTCGTTTCATAACGATTAACTAAATCATGGGAGTTACACTCCGAGAGCATAGCCAGACGCAGGCACTCTCTTCAACATACAGTTATTCGTTTCATAACGATTAACTAAATCATGGGAGTTACACTCCGAGAGCATAGCCAGACGCAGGCACTCTCTTCAACATACAGTTATTCGTTTCATAACGATTAACTAAATCATGGGAGAGCATAGCCAGACGCAGGCACTCTCTTCTACATACAGTTATTCGTTTCATAACGATTAACTAAATCATGGGAGTTACACTCCGAGAGCATAGCCAGACGCAGGCACTCTCTTCAACATACAGTTATTCGTTTCATAACGATTAACTAAATCATGGGAGTTACACTCCGAGAGCATAGCCAGACGCAGGCACTCTCTTCAACATACAGTTATTCGTTTCATAACGATTAACTAAATCATGGGAGTTACACTCCGAGAGCATAGCCAGACGCAGGCACTCTCTTCAACATACAGTTATTCGTTTCATAGCGATTAACTAAATCATGGGAGTTACACTCCGAGAGCATACATAGCCAGACGTAGGCACTCTCTTCTACATACAGTTATTCGTTTCATAACGATTAACTAAATCATGGGAGTTACACTCCGAGAGCATAGCCAGACGCAGGCACTCTCTTCAACATACAGTTATTCGTTTCATAACGATTAACTAAATCATGGGAGTTACACTCCGAGAGCATACATAGCCAGACGTAGGCACTCTCTTCTACATACAGTTATTCGTTTCATAACGATTAACTAATTCATGGGAGTTACACTCCGAGAGCATAGCCAGACGCAGGCACTCTCTTCTACATACAGTTATTCGTTTCATAACGATTAACTAAATCATGGGAGTTACACTCCGAGAGCATACATAGCCAGACGTAGGCACTCTCTTCTACATACAGTTATTCGTTTCATAACGATTAACTAAATCATGGGAGTTACACTCCGAGAGCATAGCCAGACGCAGGCACTCTCTTCTACATACAGTTATTCGTTTCATAACGATTAACTAAATCATGGGAGTTATACTCCGAGAGCATAGCCAGACGCAGGCACTCTCTTCTACATACAGTTATTCGTTTCATAACGATTAACTAAATCATGGGAGTTACACTCCGAGAGCATAGCCAGACGCAGGCACTCTCTTCAACATACAGTTATTCGTTTCATAACGATTAACTAAATCATTGGAGTTACACTCCGAGAGCATAGCCAGACGCAGGCACTCTCTTCTACATACAGTTATTCGTTTCATAACGATTAACTAAATCATGGGAGTTACACTCCGAGAGCATACATAGCCAGACGTAGGCACTCTCTTCTACATACAGTTATTCGTTTCATAACGATTAACTAAATCATGGGAGTTACACTCCGAGAGCATAGCCAGACGCAGGCACTCTCTTCAACATACAGTTATTCGTTTCATAACGATTAACTAAATCATGGGAGTTACACTCCGAGAGCATAGCCAGACGCAGGCACTCTCTTCTACATACAGTTATTCGTTTCATAACGATTAACTAAATCATGGGAGTTACACTCCGAGAGCATAGCCAGACGCAGGCACTCTCTTCAACATACAGTTATTCGTTTCATAACGATTAACTAAATCATGGGAGTTACACTCCGAGAGCATAGCCAGACGCAGGCACTCTCTTCAACATACAGTTATTCGTTTCATAACGATTAACTAAATCATGGGAGTTACACTCCGGGAGCATAGCCAGACGCAGGCACTCTCTTCAACATACAGTTATTCGTTTCATAACGATTAACTAAATCATGGGAGTTACACTCCGAGAGCATAGCCAGACGCAGGCACTCTCTTCAACATACAGTTATTCGTTTCATAACGATTAACTAAATCATGGGAGTTACACTCCGAGAGCATACATAGCCAGACGTAGGCACTCTCTTCTACATACAGTTATTCGTTTCATAACGATTAACTAAGTCATGGGAGTTACACTCCGAGAGCATACATAGCCAGACGTAGGCACTCTCTTCTACATACAGTTATTCGTTTCATAACGATTAACTAAATCATGGGAGTTACACTCCGAGAGCATAGCCAGACGCAGGCACTCTCTTCAACATACAGTTATTCGTTTCATAACGATTAACTAAATCATGGGAGTTACACTCCGAGAGCATAGCCAGACGCAGGCACTCTCTTCAACATACAGTTATTCGTTTCATAACGATTAACTAAATCATGGGAGTTACACTCCGAGAGCATAGCCAGACGTAGGCACTCTCTTCAACATACAGTTATTCGTTTCATAACGATTAACTAATTCATGGGAGTTACACTCCGAGAGCATAGCCAGACGCAGGCACTCTCTTCTACATACAGTTATTCGTTTCATAACGATTAACTAAATCATGGGAGTTACACTCCGAGAGCATACATAGCCAGACGTAGGCACTCTCTTCTACATACAGTTATTCGTTTCATAACGATTAACTAAATCATGGGAGTTACACTCCGAGAGCATAGCCAGACGCAGGCACTCTCTTCTACATACAGTTATTCGTTTCATAACGATTAACTAAATCATGGGAGTTATACTCCGAGAGCATAGCCAGACGCAGGCACTCTCTTCTACATACAGTTATTCGTTTCATAACGATTAACTAAATCATGGGAGTTACACTCCGAGAGCATAGCCAGACGCAGGCACTCTCTTCAACATACAGTTATTCGTTTCATAACGATTAACTAAATCATGGGAGTTACACTCCGAGAGCATAGCCAGACGCAGGCACTCTCTTCAACATACAGTTATTCGTTTCATAACGATTAACTAAATCATGGGAGTTACACTCCGAGAGCATACATAGCCAGACGTAGGCACTCTCTTCTACATACAGTTATTCGTTTCATAACGATTAACTAAATCATGGGAGTTACACTCCGAGAGCATAGCCAGACGCAGGCACTCTCTTCAACATACAGTTATTCGTTTCATAACGATTAACTAAATCATGGGAGTTACACTCCGAGAGCATAGCCAGACGCAGGCACTCTCTTCTACATACAGTTATTCGTTTCATAACGATTAACTAAATCATGGGAGTTACACTCCGAGAGCATAGCCAGACGTAGGCACTCTCTTCAACATACAGTTATTCGTTTCATAACGATTAACTAAATCATGGGAGTTACACTCCGAGAGCATAGCCAGACGCAGGCACTCTCTTCAACATACAGTTATTCGTTTCATAACGATTAACTAAATCATGGGAGTTACACTCCGAGAGCATACATAGCCAGACGTAGGCACTCTCTTCTACATACAGTTATTCGTTTCATAACGATTAACTAAATCATGGGAGTTACACTCCGAGAGCATAGCCAGACGCAGGCACTCTCTTCAACATACAGTTATTCGTTTCATAACGATTAACTAAATCATGGGAGTTACACTCCGAGAGCATAGCCAGACGCAGGCACTCTCTTCAACATACAGTTATTCGTTTCATAACGATTAACTAAATCATGGTAGTTACACTCCGAGAGCATAGCCAGACGCAGGCACTCTCTTCAACATACAGTTATTCGTTTCATAACGATTAACTAAATCATGGGAGTTACACTCCGAGAGCATAGCCAGACGCAGGCACTCTCTTCTACATACAGTTATTCGTTTCATAACGATTAACTAAATCATGGGAGTTATACTCCGAGAGCATAGCCAGACGCAGGCACTCTCTTCTACATACAGTTATTCGTTTCATAACGATTAACTAAATCATGGGAGTTACACTCCGAGAGCATAGCCAGACGCAGGCACTCTCTTCAACATACAGTTATTCGTTTCATAACGATTAACTAAATCATGGGAGTTACACTCCGAGAGCATAGCCAGACGCAGGCACTCTCTTCAACATACAGTTATTCGTTTCATAACGATTAACTAAATCATGGGAGTTACACTCCGAGAGCATACATAGCCAGACGTAGGCACTCTCTTCTACATACAGTTATTCGTTTCATAACGATTAACTAAATCATGGGAGTTACACTCCGAGAGCATAGCCAGACGCAGGCACTCTCTTCAACATACAGTTATTCGTTTCATAACGATTAACTAAATCATGGGAGTTACACTCCGAGAGCATAGCCAGACGCAGGCACTCTCTTCTACATACAGTTATTCGTTTCATAACGATTAACTAAATCATGGGAGTTACACTCCGAGAGCATAGCCAGACGTAGGCACTCTCTTCAACATACAGTTATTCGTTTCATAACGATTAACTAAATCATGGGAGTTACACTCCGAGAGCATAGCCAGACGCAGGCACTCTCTTCAACATACAGTTATTCGTTTCATAACGATTAACTAAATCATGGGAGTTACACTCCGAGAGCATACATAGCCAGACGTAGGCACTCTCTTCTACATACAGTTATTCGTTTCATAACGATTAACTAAATCATGGGAGTTACACTCCGAGAGCATAGCCAGACGCAGGCACTCTCTTCAACATACAGTTATTCGTTTCATAACGATTAACTAAATCATGGGAGTTACACTCCGAGAGCATAGCCAGACGCAGGCACTCTCTTCAACATACAGTTATTCGTTTCATAACGATTAACTAAATCATGGGAGTTACACTCCGAGAGCATAGCCAGACGCAGGCACTCTCTTCAACATACAGTTATTCGTTTCATAACGATTAACTAAATCATTGGAGTTACACTCCGAGAGCATAGCCAGACGCAGGCACTCTCTTCTACATACAGTTATTCGTTTCATAACGATTAACTAAATCATGGGAGTTACACTCCGAGAGCATAGCCAGACGCAGGCACTCTCTTCAACATACAGTTATTCGTTTCATAACGATTAACTAAATCATGGGAGTTACACTCCGAGAGCATAGCCAGACGCAGGCACTCTCTTCAACATACAGTTATTCGTTTCATAACGATTAACTAAATCATGGGAGTTACACTCCGAGAGCATAGCCAGACGCAGGCACTCTCTTCTACATACAGTTATTCGTTTCATAACGATTAACTAAATCATGGGAGTTACACTCCGAGAGCATAGCCAGACGCAGGCACTCTCTTCAACATACAGTTATTCGTTTCATAACGATTAACTAAATCATGGGAGTTACACTCCGAGAGCATAGCCAGACGCAGGCACTCTCTTCAACATACAGTTATTCGTTTCATAACGATTAACTAAATCATGGGAGTTACACTCCGAGAGCATAGCCAGACGCAGGCACTCTCTTCAACATACAGTTATTCGTTTCATAACGATTAACTAAATCATGGGAGTTACACTCCGAGAGCATAGCCAGACGCAGGCACTCTG
>NW_025576123.1:0-18245 GCF_905147105.1 Pieris brassicae
TCTCTTCTACATACAGTTATTCGTTTCATAACGATTAACTAAATCATGGGAGTTACACTCCGAGAGCATAGCCAGACGCAGGCACTCTCTTCTACATACAGTTATTCGTTTCATAACGATTAACTAAATCATGGGAGTTACAACACTCCGAGAGCATAGCCAGACGCAGGCACTCTCTTCTACATACAGTTTTTCGTTTCATAACGATTAACTAAATCATGGGAGTTACAACACTCCGAGAGCATAGCCAGACGCAGGCACTCTCTTCTACATACAGTTATTCGTTTCATAACGATTAACTAAATCATGGGAGTTACACTCCGAGAGCATAGCCAGACGCAGGCACTCTCTTCTACATACAGTTATTCGTTTCATAACGATTAACTAAATCATGGGAGTTACAACACTCCGAGAGCATAGCCAGACGCAAGCACTCTCTTCTACATACAGTTTTTCGTTTCATAACGATTAACTAAATCATGGGAGTTACAACACTCCGAGAGCATAGCCAGACGCAGGCACTCTCTTCTACATACAGTTATTCGTTTCATAACGATTAACTAAATCATGGGAGTTACACTCCGAGAGCATAGCCAGACGCAGGCACTCTCTTCTACATACAGTTATTCGTTTCATAACGATTAACTAAATCATGGGAGTTACAACACTCCGAGAGCATAGCCAGACGCAGGCACTCTCTTCTACATACAGTTATTCGTTTCATAACGATTAACTAAATCAAGGGAGTTACAACACTCCGAGAGCATAGCCAGACGCAGGCACTCTCTTCTACATACAGTTATTCGTTTCATAACGATTAACTAAATCATGGGAGTTACAACACTCCGAGAGCATAGCCAGACGCAGGCACTCTCTTCTACATACAGTTATTCGTTTCATAACGATTAACTAAATCATGGGAGTTACAACACTCCGAGAGCATAGCCAGACGCAGGCACTCTCTTCTACATACAGTTATTCGTTTCATAACGATTAACTAAATCATGGGAGTTACAACACTCCGAGAGCATAGCCAGACGCAGGCACTCTCTTCTACATACAGTTATTCGTTTCATAACGATTAACTAAATCATGGGAGTTACAACACTCCGAGAGCATAGCCAGACGCAGGCACTCTCTTCTACATACAGTTATTCGTTTCATAACGATTAACTAAATCATGGGAGTTACAACACTCCGAGAGCATAGCCAGACGCAGGCACTCTCTTCTACATACAGTTATTCGTTTCATAACGATTAACTAAATCATGGGAGTTACAACACTCCGAGAGCATAGCCAGACGCAGGCACTCTCTTCTACATACAGTTATTCGTTTCATAACGATTAACTAAATCATGGGAGTTACAACACTCCGAGAGCATAGCCAGACGCAGGCACTCTCTTCTACATACAGTTATTCGTTTCATAACGATTAACTAAATCATGGGAGTTACAACACTCCGAGAGCATAGCCAGACGCAGGCACTCTCTTCTACATACAGTTATTCGTTTCATAACGATTAACTAAATCATGGGAGTTACAACACTCCGAGAGCATAGCCAGACGCAGGCACTCTCTTCTACATACAGTTATTCGTTTCATAACGATTAACTAAATCATGGGAGTTACAACACTCCGAGAGCATAGCCAGACGCAGGCACTCTCTTCTACATACAGTTATTCGTTTCATAACGATTAACTAAATCATGGGAGTTACAACACTCCGAGAGCATAGCCAGACGCAGGCACTCTCTTCTACATACAGTTATTCGTTTCATAACGATTAACTAAATCATGGGAGTTACAACACTCCGAGAGCATAGCCAGACGCAGGCACTCTCTTCTACATACAGTTATTCGTTTCATAACGATTAACTAAATCATGGGAGTTACAACACTCCGAGAGCATAGCCAGACGCAGGCACTCTCTTCTACATACAGTTATTCGTTTCATAACGATTAACTAAATCATGGGAGTTACAACACTCCGAGAGCATAGCCAGACGCAGGCACTCTCTTCTACATACAGTTATTCGTTTCATAACGATTAACTAAATCATGGGAGTTACAACACTCCGAGAGCATAGCCAGACGCAGGCACTCTCTTCTACATACAGTTATTCGTTTCATAACGATTAACTAAATCATGGGAGTTACACTCCGAGAGCATAGCCAGACGCAGGCACTCTCTTCTACATACAGTTATTCGTTTCATAACGATTAACTAAATCATGGGAGTTACAACACTCCGAGAGCATAGCCAGACGCAGGCACTCTCTTCTACATACAGTTATTCGTTTCATAACGATTAACTTAATCATGGGAGTTACAACACTCCGAGAGCATAGCCAGACGCAGGCACTCTCTTCTACATACAGTTATTCGTTTCATAACGATTAACTAAATCATGGGAGTTACAACACTCCGAGAGCATAGCCAGACGCAGGCACTCTCTTCTACATACAGTTATTCGTTTCATAACGATTAACTAAATCATGGGAGTTACAACACTCCGAGAGCATAGCCAGACGCAGGCACTCTCTTCTACATACAGTTATTCGTTTCATAACGATTAACTAAATCATGGGAGTTACACTCCGAGAGCATAGCCAGACGCAGGCACTCTCTTCTACATACAGTTATTCGTTTCATAACGATTAACTAAATCATGGGAGTTACACTCCGAGAGCATAGCCAGACGCAGGCACTCTCTTCTACATACAGTTATTCGTTTCATAACGATTAACTAAATCATGGGAGTTACAACACTCCGAGAGCATAGCCAGACGCAGGCACTCTCTTCTACATACAGTTATTCGTTTCATAACGATTAACTAAATCATGGGAGTTACAACACTCCGAGAGCATAGCCAGACGCAGGCACTCTCTTCTACATACAGTTATTCGTTTCATAACGATTAACTAAATCATGGGAGTTACACTCCGAGAGCATAGCCAGACGCAGGCACTCTCTTCTACATACAGTTATTCGTTTCATAACGATTAACTAAATCATGGGAGTTACACTCCGAGAGCATAGCCAGACGCAGGCACTCTCTTCTACATACAGTTATTCGTTTCATAACGATTAACTAAATCATGGGAGTTACACTCCGAGAGCATAGCCAGACGCAGGCACTCTCTTCTACATACAGTTATTCGTTTCATAACGATTAACTAAATCATGGGAGTTACAACACTCCGAGAGCATAGCCAGACGCAGGCACTCTCTTCTACATACAGTTATTCGTTTCATAACGATTAACTAAATCATGGGAGTTACAACACTCCGAGAGCATAGCCAGACGCAGGCACTCTCTTCTACATACAGTTATTCGTTTCATAACGATTAACTAAATCATGGGAGTTACAACACTCCGAGAGCATAGCCAGACGCAGGCACTCTCTTCTACATACAGTTATTCGTTTCATAACGATTAACTAAATCATGGGAGTTACAACACTCCGAGAGCATAGCCAGACGCAGGCACTCTCTTCTACATACAGTTATTCGTTTCATAACGATTAACTAAATCATGGGAGTTACAACACTCCGAGAGCATAGCCAGACGCAGGCACTCTCTTCTACATACAGTTATTCGTTTCATAACGATTAACTAAATCATGGGAGTTACACTCCGAGAGCATAGCCAGACGCAGGCACTCTCTTCTACATACAGTTATTCGTTTCATAACGATTAACTAAATCATGGGAGTTACAACACTCCGAGAGCATAGCCAGACGCAGGCACTCTCTTCTACATACAGTTATTCGTTTCATAACGATTAACTTAATCATGGGAGTTACAACACTCCGAGAGCATAGCCAGACGCAGGCACTCTCTTCTACATACAGTTATTCGTTTCATAACGATTAACTAAATCATGGGAGTTACAACACTCCGAGAGCATAGCCAGACGCAGGCACTCTCTTCTACATACAGTTATTCGTTTCATAACGATTAACTAAATCATGGGAGTTACAACACTCCGAGAGCATAGCCAGACGCAGGCACTCTCTTCTACATACAGTTATTCGTTTCATAACGATTAACTAAATCATGGGAGTTACACTCCGAGAGCATAGCCAGACGCAGGCACTCTCTTCTACATACAGTTATTCGTTTCATAACGATTAACTAAATCATGGGAGTTACACTCCGAGAGCATAGCCAGACGCAGGCACTCTCTTCTACATACAGTTATTCGTTTCATAACGATTAACTAAATCATGGGAGTTACAACACTCCGAGAGCATAGCCAGACGCAGGCACTCTCTTCTACATACAGTTATTCGTTTCATAACGATTAACTAAATCATGGGAGTTACAACACTCCGAGAGCATAGCCAGACGCAGGCACTCTCTTCTACATACAGTTATTCGTTTCATAACGATTAACTAAATCATGGGAGTTACAACACTCCGAGAGCATAGCCAGACGCAGGCACTCTCTTCTACATACAGTTATTCGTTTCATAACGATTAACTAAATCATGGGAGTTACAACACTCCGAGAGCATAGCCAGACGCAGGCACTCTCTTCTACATACAGTTATTCGTTTCATAACGATTCACGAAATCATGGGAGTTACAACACTTCGAGAGCATAGCCAGACGCAGGCACTCTCTTCTACATACAGTTATTCGTTTCATAACGATTAACTAAATCATGGGAGTTACAACACTCCGAGAGCATAGCCAGACGCAGGCACTCTCTTCTACATACAGTTATTCGTTTCATAACGATTAACTAAATCATGGGAGTTACAACACTCCGAGAGCATAGCCAGACGCAGGCACTCTCTTCTACATACAGTTATTCGTTTCATAACGATTAACTAAATCATGGGAGTTACAACACTCCGAGAGCATAGCCAGACGCAGGCACTCTCTTCTACATACAGTTATTCGTTTCATAACGATTAACTAAATCATGGGAGTTACAACACTCCGAGAGCATAGCCAGACGCAGGCACTCTCTTCTACATACAGTTATTCGTTTCATAACGATTAACTAAATCATGGGAGTTACACTCCGAGAGCATAGCCAGACGCAGGCACTCTCTTCTACATACAGTTATTCGTTTCATAACGATTAACTAAATCATGGGAGTTACAACACTCCGAGAGCATAGCCAGACGCAGGCACTCTCTTCTACATACAGTTATTCGTTTCATAACGATTAACTAAATCATGGGAGTTACAACACTCCGAGAGCATAGCCAGACGCAGGCACTCTCTTCTACATACAGTTATTCGTTTCATAACGATTAACTAAATCATGGGAGTTACAACACTCCGAGAGCATAGCCAGACGCAGGCACTCTCTTCTACATACAGTTATTCGTTTCATAACGATTAACTAAATCATGGGAGTTACAACACTCCGAGAGCATAGCCAGACGCAGGCACTCTCTTCTACATACAGTTATTCGTTTCATAACGATTAACTAAATCATGGGAGTTACAACACTCCGAGAGCATAGCCAGACGCAGGCACTCTCTTCTACATACAGTTATTCGTTTCATAACGATTAACTAAATCATGGGAGTTACAACACTTCGAGAGCATAGCCAGACGCAGGCACTCTCTTCTACATACAGTTATTCGTTTCATAACGATTAACTAAATCATGGGAGTTACAACACTCCGAGAGCATAGCCAGACGCAGGCACTCTCTTCTACATACAGTTATTCGTTTCATAACGATTAACTAAATCATGGGAGTTACAACACTCCGAGAGCATAGCCAGACGCAGGCACTCTCTTCTACATACAGTTATTCGTTTCATAACGATTAACTAAATCATGGGAGTTACAACACTCCGAGAGCATAGCCAGACGCAGGCACTCTCTTCTACATACAGTTATTCGTTTCATAACGATTAACTAAATCATGGGAGTTACAACACTCCGAGAGCATAGCCAGACGCAGGCACTCTCTTCTACATACAGTTATTCGTTTCATAACGATTAACTAAATCATGGGAGTTACACTCCGAGAGCATAGCCAGACGCAGGCACTCTCTTCTACATACAGTTATTCGTTTCATAACGATTAACTAAATCATGGGAGTTACAACACTCCGAGAGCATAGCCAGACGCAGGCACTCTCTTCTACATACAGTTATTCGTTTCATAACGATTAACTAAATCATGGGAGTTACAACACTCCGAGAGCATAGCCAGACGCAGGCACTCTCTTCTACATACAGTTATTCGTTTCATAACGATTAACTAAATCATGGGAGTTACAACACTCCGAGAGCATAGCCAGACGCAGGCACTCTCTTCTACATACAGTTATTCGTTTCATAACGATTAACTAAATCATGGGAGTTACAACACTCCGAGAGCATAGCCAGACGCAGGCACTCTCTTCTACATACAGTTATTCGTTTCATAACGATTAACTAAATCATGGGAGTTACAACACTCCGAGAGCATAGCCAGACGCAGGCACTCTCTTCTACATACAGTTATTCGTTTCATAACGATTAACTAAATCATGGGAGTTACAACACTCCGAGAACATAGCCAGACGCAGGCACTCTCTTCTACATACAGTTATTCGTTTCATAACGATTAACTAAATCATGGGAGTTACACTCCGAAAGCATAGCCAGACGCAGGCACTCTCTTCTACATACAGTTATTCGTTTCATAACGATTAACTAAATCATGGGAGTTACAACACTCCGAGAGCATAGCCAGACGCAGGCACTCTCTTCTACATACAGTTATTCGTTTCATAACGATTAACTAAATCATGGGAGTTACAACACTCCGAGAGCATAGCCAGACGCAGGCACTCTCTTCTACATACAGTTATTCGTTTCATAACGATTAACTAAATCATGGGAGTTACAACATTCCGAGAGCATAGCCAGACGCAGGCACTCTCTTCTACATACAGTTATTCGTTTCATAACGATTAACTAAATCATGGGAGTTACAACACTCCGAGAGCATAGCCAGACGCAGGCACTCTCTTCTACATACAGTTATTCGTTTCATAACGATTAACTAAATCATGGGAGTTACAACACTCCGAGAGCATAGCCAGACGCAGGCACTCTCTTCTACATACAGTTATTCGTTTCATAACGATTAACTAAATCATGGGAGTTACAACACTCCGAGAGCATAGCCAGACGCAGGCACTCTCTTCTACATACAGTTATTCGTTTCATAACGATTAACTAAATCATGGGAGTTACAACACTCCGAGAGCATAGCCAGACGCAGGCACTCTCTTCTACATACAGTTATTCGTTTCATAACGATTAACTAAATCATGGGAGTTACAACACTCCGAGAGCATAGCCAGACGCAGGCACTCTCTTCTACATACAGTTATTCGTTTCATAACGATTAACTAAATCATGGGAGTTACAACACTCCGAGAGCATAGCCAGACGCAGGCACTCTCTTCTACATACAGTTATTCGTTTCATAACGATTAACTAAATCATGGGAGTTACAACACTCCGAGAGCATAGCCAGACGCAGGCACTCTCTTCTACATACAGTTATTCGTTTCATAACGATTAACTAAATCATGGGAGTTACAACACTCCGAGAGCATAGCCAGACGCAGGCACTCTCTTCTACATACAGTTATTCGTTTCATAACGATTAACTAAATCATGGGAGTTACAACACTCCGAGAGCATAGCCAGACGCAGGCACTCTCTTCTACATACAGTTATTCGTTTCATAACGATTAACTAAATCATGGGAGTTACAACACTCCGAGAGCATAGCCAGACGCAGGCACTCTCTTCTACATACAGTTATTCGTTTCATAACGATTAACTAAATCATGGGAGTTACACTCCGAGAGCATAGCCAGACGCAGGCACTCTCTTCTACATACAGTTATTCGTTTCATAACGATTAACTAAATCATGGGAGTTACAACACTCCGAGAGCATAGCCAGACGCAGGCACTCTCTTCTACATACAGTTATTCGTTTCATAACGATTAACTTAATCATGGGAGTTACAACACTCCGAGAGCATAGCCAGACGCAGGCACTCTCTTCTACATACAGTTATTCGTTTCATAACGATTAACTAAATCATGGGAGTTACAACACTCCGAGAGCATAGCCAGACGCAGGCACGCTCTTCTACATACAGTTATTCGTTTCATAACGATTAACTAAATCATGGGAGTTACAACACTCCGAGAGCATAGCCAGACGCAGGCACTCTCTTCTACATACAGTTATTCGTTTCATAACGATTAACTAAATCATGGGAGTTACAACACTCCGAGAGCATAGCCAGACGCAGGCACTCTCTTCTACATACAGTTATTCGTTTCATAACGATTAACTAAATCATGGGAGTTACAACACTCCGAGAGCATAGCCAGACGCAGGCACTCTCTTCTACATACAGTTATTCGTTTCATAACGATTAACTAAATCATGGGAGTTACAACACTCCGAGAGCATAGCCAGACGCAGGCACTCTCTTCTACATACAGTTATTCGTTTCATAACGATTAACTAAATCATGGGAGTTACAACACTCCGAGAGCATAGCCAGACGCAGGCACTCTCTTCTACATACAGTTATTCGTTTCATAACGATTAACTAAATCATGGGAGTTACACACTCCGAGAGCATAGCCAGACGCAGGCACTCTCTTCTACATACAGTTATTCGTTTCATAACGATTAACTAAATCATGGGAGTTACAACACTCCGAGAGCATAGCCAGACGCAGGCACTCTCTTCTACATACAGTTATTCGTTTCATAACGATTAACTAAATCATGGGAGTTACAACACTCCGAGAGCATAGCAAGACGCAGGAACTCTCTTCTACATACAGTTATTCGTTTCATAACGATTAACTAAATCATGGGAGTTACAACACTCCGAGAGCATAGCCAGACGCAGGCACTCTCTTCTACATACAGTTATTCGTTTCATAACGATTAACTAAATCATGGGAGTTACAACACTCCGAGAGCATAGCCAGACGCAGGCACTCTCTTCTACATACAGTTATTCGTTTCATAACGATTAACTAAATCATGGGAGTTACCACACTCCGAGAGCATAGCCAGACGCAGGCACTCTCTTCTACATACAGTTATTCGTTTCATAACGATTAACTAAATCATGGGAGTTACAACACTCCGAGAGCATAGCCAGACGCAGGCACTCTCTTCTACATACAGTTATTCGTTTCATAACGATTAACTAAATCATGGGAGTTACAACACTCCGAGAGCATAGCCAGACGCAGGCACTCTTCTACATACAGTTATTCGTTTCATAACGATTAACTAAATCATGGGAGTTACAACACTCCGAGAGCATAGCCAGACGCAGGCACTCTCTTCTACATACAGTTATTCGTTTCATAACGATTAACTAAATCATGGGAGTTACACTCCGAGAGCATAGCCAGACGCAGGCACTCTCTTCTACATACAGTTATTCGTTTCATAACGATTAACTAAATCATGGGAGTTACAACACTCCGAGAGCATAGCCAGACGCAGGCACTCTCTTCTACATACAGTTATTCGTTTCATAACGATTAACTAAATCATGGGAGTTACAACACTCCGAGAGCATAGCAAGACGCAGGCACTCTCTTCTACATACAGTTATTCGTTTCATAACGATTAACTAAATCATGGGAGTTACAACACTCCGAGAGCATAGCCAGACGCAGGCACTCTCTTCTACATACAGTTATTCGTTTCATAACGATTAACTAAATCATGGGAGTTACAACACTCCGAGAGCATAGCCAGACGCAGGCACTCTCTTCTACATACAGTTATTCGTTTCATAACGATTAACTAAATCATGGGAGTTACAACACTCCGAGAGCATAGCCAGACGCAGGCACTCTCTTCTACATACAGTTATTCGTTTCATAACGATTAACTAAATCATGGGAGTTACAACACTCCGAGAGCATAGCCAGACGCAGGCACTCTCTTCTACATACAGTTATTCGTTTCATAACGATTAACTAAATCATGGGAGTTACAACACTCCGAGAGCATAGCCAGACGCAGGCACTCTTCTACATACAGTTATTCGTTTCATAACGATTAACTAAATCATGGGAGTTACAACACTCCGAGAGCATAGCCAGACGCAGGCACTCTCTTCTACATACAGTTATTCGTTTCATAACGATTAACTAAATCATGGGAGTTACAACACTCCGAGAGCATAGCCAGACGCAGGCACTCTCTTCTACATACAGTTATTCGTTTCATAACGATTAACTAAATCATGGGAGTTACACTCCGAGAGCATAGCCAGACGCAGGCACTCTCTTCTACATACAGTTATTCGTTTCATAACGATTAACTAAATCATGGGAGTTACAACACTCCGAGAGCATAGCCAGACGCAGGCACTCTCTTCTACATACAGTTATTCGTTTCATAACGATTAACTAAATCATGGGAGTTACACTCCGAGAGCATAGCCAGACGCAGGCACTCTCTTCTACATACAGTTATTCGTTTCATAACGATTAACTAAATCATGGGAGTTACAACACTCCGAGAGCATAGCCAGACGCAGGCACTCTCTTCTACATACAGTTATTCGTTTCATAACGATTAACTTAATCATGGGAGTTACAACACTCCGAGAGCATAGCCAGACGCAGGCACTCTCTTCTACATACAGTTATTCGTTTCATAACGATTAACTAAATCATGGGAGTTACAACACTCCGAGAGCATAGCCAGACGCAGGCACTCTCTTCTACATACAGTTATTCGTTTCATAACGATTAACTAAATCATGGGAGTTACAACACTCCGAGAGCATAGCCAGACGCAGGCACTCTCTTCTACATACAGTTATTCGTTTCATAACGATTAACTAAATCATGGGAGTTACAACACTCCGAGAGCATAGCCAGACGCAGGCACTCTCTTCTACATACAGTTATTCGTTTCATAACGATTAACTAAATCATGGGAGTTACAACACTCCGAGAGCATAGCCAGACGCAGGCACTCTCTTCTACATACAGTTATTCGTTTCATAACGATTAACTAAATCATGGGAGTTACAACACTCCGAGAGCATAGCCAGACGCAGGCACTCTCTTCTACATACAGTTATTCGTTTCATAACGATTAACTAAATCATGGGAGTTACAACACTCCGAGAGCATAGCCAGACGCAGGCACTCTCTTCTACATACAGTTATTCGTTTCATAACGATTAACTAAATCATGGGAGTTACAACACTCCGAGAGCATAGCCAGACGCAGGCACTCTCTTCTACATACAGTTATTCGTTTCATAACGATTAACTAAATCATGGGAGTTACAACACTCCGAGAGCATAGCCAGACGCAGGCACTCTCTTCTACATACAGTTATTCGTTTCATAACGATTAACTAAATCATGGGAGTTACAACACTCCGAGAGCATAGCCAGACGCAGGCACTCTCTTCTACATACAGTTATTCGTTTCATAACGATTAACTAAATCATGGGAGTTACAACACTTCGAGAGCATAGCCAGACGCAGGCACTCTCTTCTACATACAGTTATTCGTTTCATAACGATTAACTAAATCATGGGAGTTACAACACTCCGAGAGCATAGCCAGACGCAGGCACTCTCTTCTACATACAGTTATTCGTTTCATAACGATTAACTAAATCATGGGAGTTACAACACTCCGAGAGCATAGCCAGACGCAGGCACTCTCTTCTACATACAGTTATTCGTTTCATAACGATTAACTAAATCATGGGAGTTACAACACTCCGAGAGCATAGCCAGACGCAGGCACTCTCTACTACATACAGTTATTCGTTTCATAACGATTAACTAAATCATGGGAGTTACAACACTCCGAGAGCATAGCCAGACGCAGGCACTCTCTTCTACATACAGTTATTCGTTTCATAACGATTAACTAAATCATGGGAGTTACACTCCGAGAGCATAGCCAGACGCAGGCACTCTCTTCTACATACAGTTATTCGTTTCATAACGATTAACTAAATCATGGGAGTTACAACACTCCGAGAGCATAGCCAGACGCAGGCACTCTCTTCTACATACAGTTATTCGTTTCATAACGATTAACTAAATCATGGGAGTTACAACACTCCGAGAGCATAGCCAGACGCAGGCACTCTCTTCTACATACAGTTATTCGTTTCATAACGATTAACTAAATCATGGGAGTTACAACACTCCGAGAGCATAGCCAGACGCAGGCACTCTCTTCTACATACAGTTATTCGTTTCATAACGATTAACTAAATCATGGGAGTTACAACACTCCGAGAGCATAGCCAGACGCAGGCACTCTCTTCTACATACAGTTATTCGTTTCATAACGATTAACTAAATCATGGGAGTTACAACCCTCCGAGAGCATAGCCAGACGCAGGCACTCTCTTCTACATACAGTTATTCGTTTCATAACGATTAACTAAATCATGGGAGTTACACTCCGAAAGCATAGCCAGACGCAGGCACTCTCTTCTACATACAGTTATTCGTTTCATAACGATTAACTAAATCATGGGAGTTACAACACTCCGAGAGCATAGCCAGACGCAGGCACTCTCTTCTACATACAGTTATTCGTTTCATAACGATTAACTAAATCATGGGAGTTACAACACTCCGAGAGCATAGCCAGACGCAGGCACTCTCTTCTACATACAGTTATTCGTTTCATAACGATTAACTAAATCATGGGAGTTACAACATTCCGAGAGCATAGCCAGACGCAGGCACTCTCTTCTACATACAGTTATTCGTTTCATAACGATTAACTAAATCATGGGAGTTACAACACTCCGAGAGCATAGCCAGACGCAGGCACTCTCTTCTACATACAGTTATTCGTTTCATAACGATTAACTAAATCATGGGAGTTACAACACTCCGAGAGCATAGCCAGACGCAGGCACTCTCTTCTACATACAGTTATTCGTTTCATAACGATTAACTAAATCATGGGAGTTACAACACTCCGAGAGCATAGCCAGACGCAGGCACTCTCTTCTACATACAGTTATTCGTTTCATAACGATTAACTAAATCATGGGAGTTACACTCCGAGAGCATAGCCAGACGCAGGCACTCTCTTCTACATACAGTTATTCGTTTCATAACGATTAACTAAATCATGGGAGTTACAACACTCCGAGAGCATAGCCAGACGCAGGCACTCTCTTCTACATACAGTTATTCGTTTCATAACGATTAACTAAATCATGGGAGTTACAACACTCCGAGAGCATAGCCAGACGCAGGCACTCTCTTCTACATACAGTTATTCGTTTCATAACGATTAACTAAATCATGGGAGTTACAACACTCCGAGAGCATAGCCAGACGCAGGCACTCTCTTCTACATACAGTTATTCGTTTCATAACGATTAACTAAATCATGGGAGTTACAACACTCCGAGAGCATAGCCAGACGCAGGCACTCTCTTCTACATACAGTTATTCGTTTCATAACGATTAACTAAATCATGGGAGTTACAACACTCCGAGAGCATAGCCAGACGCAGGCACTCTCTTCTACATACAGTTATTCGTTTCATAACGATTAACTAAATCATGGGAGTTACAACACTCCGAGAGCATAGCCAGACGCAGGCACTCTCTTCTACATACAGTTATTCGTTTCATAACGATTAACTAAATCATGGGAGTTACAACACTCCGAGAGCATAGCCAGACGCAGGCACTCTCTTCTACATACAGTTATTCGTTTCATAACGATTAACTAAATCATGGGAGTTACAACACTCCGAGAGCATAGCCAGACGCAGGCACTCTCTTCTACATACAGTTATTCGTTTCATAACGATTAACTAAATCATGGGAGTTACAACACTCCGAGAGCATAGCCAGACGCAGGCACTCTCTTCTACATACAGTTATTCGTTTCATAACGATTAACTAAATCATGGGAGTTACAACACTCCGAGAGCATAGCCAGACGCAGGCACTCTCTTCTACATACAGTTATTCGTTTCATAACGATTAACTAAATCATGGGAGTTACAACACTCCGAGAGCATAGCCAGACGCAGGCACTCTCTTCTACATACAGTTATTCGTTTCATAACGATTAACTAAATCATGGGAGTTACAACACTCCGAGAGCATAGCCAGACGCAGGCACTCTCTTCTACATACAGTTATTCGTTTCATAACGATTAACTAAATCATGGGAGTTACAACACTCCGAGAGCATAGCCAGACGCAGGCACTCTCTTCTACATACAGTTATTCGTTTCATAACGATTAACTAAATCATGGGAGTTACAACACTCCGAGAGCATAGCCAGACGCAGGCACTCTCTTCTACATACAGTTATTCGTTTCATAACGATTAACTAAATCATGGGAGTTACAACACTCCGAGAGCATAGCCAGACGCAGGCACTCTCTTCTACATACAGTTATTCGTTTCATAACGATTAACTAAATCATGGGAGTTACAACACTCCGAGAGCATAGCCAGACGCAGGCACTCTCTTCTACATACAGTTATTCGTTTCATAACGATTAACTAAATCATGGGAGTTACAACACTCCGAGAGCATAGCCAGACGCAGGCACTCTCTTCTACATACAGTTATTCGTTTCATAACGATTAACTAAATCATGGGAGTTACAACACTCCGAGAGCATAGCCAGACGCAGGCACTCTCTTCTACATACAGTTATTCGTTTCATAACGATTAACTAAATCATGGGAGTTACAACACTCCGAGAGCATAGCCAGACGCAGGCACTCTCTTCTACATACAGTTATTCGTTTCATAACGATTAACTAAATCATGGGAGTTACAACACTCCGAGAGCATAGCCAGACGCAGGCACTCTCTTCTACATACAGTTATTCGTTTCATAACGATTAACTAAATCATGGGAGTTACAACACTCCGAGAGCATAGCCAGACGCAGGCACTCTCTTCTACATACAGTTATTCGTTTCATAACGATTAACTAAATCATGGGAGTTACAACACTCCGAGAGCATAGCCAGACGCAGGCACTCTCTTCTACATACAGTTATTCGTTTCATAACGATTAACTAAATCATGGGAGTTACAACACTCCGAGAGCATAGCCAGACGCAGGCACTCTCTTCTACATACAGTTATTCGTTTCATAACGATTAACTAAATCATGGGAGTTACAACACTCCGAGAGCATAGCCAGACGCAGGCACTCTCTTCTACATACAGTTATTCGTTTCATAACGATTAACTAAATCATGGGAGTTACAACACTCCGAGAGCATAGCCAGACGCAGGCACTCTCTTCTACATACAGTTATTCGTTTCATAACGATTAACTAAATCATGGGAGTTACAACACTCCGAGAGCATAGCCAGACGCAGGCACTCTCTTCTACATACAGTTATTCGTTTCATAACGATTAACTAAATCATGGGAGTTACACTCCGAGAGCATAGCCAGACGCAGGCACTCTCTTCTACATACAGTTATTCGTTTCATAACGATTAACTAAATCATGGGAGTTACAACACTCCGAGAGCATAGCCAGACGCAGGCACTCTCTTCTACATACAGTTATTCGTTTCATAACGATTAACTAAATCATGGGAGTTACAACACTCCGAGAGCATAGCAAGACGCAGGAACTCTCTTCTACATACAGTTATTCGTTTCATAACGATTAACTAAATCATGGGAGTTACAACACTCCGAGAGCATAGCCAGACGCAGGCACTCTCTTCTACATACAGTTATTCGTTTCATAACGATTAACTAAATCATGGGAGTTACAACACTCCGAGAGCATAGCCAGACGCAGGCACTCTCTTCTACATACAGTTATTCGTTTCATAACGATTAACTAAATCATGGGAGTTACAACACTCCGAGAGCATAGCCAGACGCAGGCACTCTCTTCTACATACAGTTATTCGTTTCATAACGATTAACTAAATCATGGGAGTTACAACACTCCGAGAGCATAGCCAGACGCAGGCACTCTCTTCTACATACAGTTATTCGTTTCATAACGATTAACTAAATCATGGGAGTTACAACACTCCGAGAGCATAGCCAGACGCAGGCACTCTCTTCTACATACAGTTATTCGTTTCATAACGATTAACTAAATCATGGGAGTTACAACACTCCGAGAGCATAGCCAGACGCAGGCACTCTCTTCTACATACAGTTATTCGTTTCATAACGATTAACTAAATCATGGGAGTTACAACACTCCGAGAGCATAGCCAGACGCAGGCACTCTTCTACATACAGTTATTCGTTTCATAACGATTAACTAAATCATGGGAGTTACAACACTCCGAGAGCATAGCCAGACGCAGGCACTCTCTTCTACATACAGTTATTCGTTTCATAACGATTAACTAAATCATGGGAGTTACAACACTCCGAGAGCATAGCCAGACGCAGGCACTCTCTTCTACATACAGTTATTCGTTTCATAACGATTAACTAAATCATGGGAGTTACAACACTCCGAGAGCATAGCCAGACGCAGGCACTCTCTTCTACATACAGTTATTCGTTTCATAACGATTAACTAAATCATGGGAGTTACAACACTCCGAGAGCATAGCCAGACGCAGGCACTCTCTTCTACATACAGTTATTCGTTTCATAACGATTAACTAAATCATGGGAGTTACAACACTCCGAGAGCATAGCCAGACGCAGGCACTCTCTTCTACATACAGTTATTCGTTTCATAACGATTAACTAAATCATGGGAGTTACAACACTCCGAGAGCATAGCCAGACGCAGGCACTCTCTTCTACATACAGTTATTCGTTTCATAACGATTAACTAAATCATGGGAGTTACAACACTCCGAGAGCATAGCCAGACGCAGGCACTCTCTTCTACATACAGTTATTCGTTTCATAACGATTAACTAAATCATGGGAGTTAACACTCCGAGAGCATAGCCAGACGCAGGCACTCTCTTCTACATACAGTTATTCGTTTCATAACGATTAACTAAATCATGGGAGTTACAACACTCCGAGAGCATAGCCAGACGCAGGCACTCTCTTCTACATACAGTTATTCGTTTCATAACGATTAACTAAATCATGGGAGTTACAACACTCCGAGAGCATAGCCAGACGCAGGCACTCTCTTCTACATACAGTTATTCGTTTCATAACGATTAACTAAATCATGGGAGTTACAACACTCCGAGAGCATAGCCAGACGCAGGCACTCTCTTCTACATACAGTTATTCGTTTCATAACGATTAACTAAATCATGGGAGTTACACTCCGAGAGCATAGCCAGACGCAGGCACTCTCTTCTACATACAGTTATTCGTTTCATAACGATTAACTAAATCATGGGAGTTACAACACTCCGAGAGCATAGCCAGACGCAGGCACTCTCTTCTACATACAGTTATTCGTTTCATAACGATTAACTAAATCATGGGAGTTACAACTCCGAGAGCATAGCCAGACGCAGGCACTCTCTTCTACATACAGTTATTCGCTTCATAACGATTAACTAAATCATGGGAGTTACAACACTCCGAGAGCATAGCCAGACGCAGGCACTCTCTTCTACATACAGATATTCGTTTCATAACGATTAACTTAATCATGGGAGTTACAACACTCCGAGAGCATAGCCAGACGCAGGCACTCTCTTCTACATACAGTTATTCGTTTCATAACGATTAACTAAATCATGGGAGTTACAACACTCCGAGAGCATAGCCAGACGCAGGCACTCTCTTCTACATACAGTTATTCGTTTCATAACGATTAACTAAATCATGGGAGTTACAACACTCCGAGAGCATAGCCAGACGCAGGCACTCTCTTCTACATACAGTTATTCGTTTCATAACGATTAACTAAATCATGGGAGTTACAACACTCCGAGAGCATAGCCAGACGCAGGCACTCTCTTCTACATACAGTTATTCGTTTCATAACGATTAACTAAATCATGGGAGTTACAACACTCCGAGAGCATAGCCAGACGCAGGCACTCTCTTCTACATACAGTTATTCGTTTCATAACGATTAACTAAATCATGGGAGTTACAACACTCCGAGAGCATAGCCAGACGCAGGCACTCTCTTCTACATACAGTTATTCGTTTCATAACGATTAACTAAATCATGGGAGTTACAACACTCCGAGAGCATAGCCAGACGCAGGCACTCTCTTCTACATACAGTTATTCGT
>NW_025576124.1:0-18214 GCF_905147105.1 Pieris brassicae
TATTCGTTTCATAACGATTAACTAAATCATGGGAGTTACACTCCGAGAGCATAGCCAGACGCAGGCACTCTCTTCTACATACAGTTATTCGTTTCATAACGATTAACTAAATAATGGGAGTTACACTCCGAAAGCATAGCCAGACGCAGGCACTCTCTTCTACATACAGTTATTCGTTTCATAACGATTAACTAAATCATGGGAGTTACACTCCGAGAGCATAGCCAGACGCAGGCACTCTCTTCTACATACAGTTATTCGTTTTATAACGATTAACTAAATCATGGGAGTTACACTCCGAGAGCATAGCCAGACGCAGGCACTCTCTTCAACATACAGTTATTCGTGTCATAACGATTAACTAAATCATGGGAGTTACACTCCGAGAGCATAGCCAGACGCAGGCACTCTCTTCAACATACAGTTATTCGTTTCATAACGATTAACTAAATCATGGGAGTTACACTCCGAGAGCATAGCCAGACGCAGGCACTCTCTTCAACATACAGTTATTCGTTTCATAACGATTAACTAAATCATGGGAGTTACACTCCGAGAGCATAGCCAGACGCAGGCACTCTCTTCTACATACAGTTATTCGTTTCATAACGATTAACTAAATAATGGGAGTTACACTCCGAGAGCATAGCCAGACGCAGGCACTCTCTTCTACATACAGTTATTCGTTTCATAACGATTAACTAAATCATGGGAGTTACACTCCGAGAGCATAGCCAGACGCAGGCACTCTCTTCAACATACAGCTATTCGTTTCAAAACGATTAACTAAATCATGGGAGTTACACTCCGAGAGCATAGCCAGACGCAGGCACTCTCTTCTACATACAGTTATTCGTTTCAAAACGATTAACTAAATCATGGGAGTTACACTCCGAGAGCATAGCCAGACGCAGGCACTCTCTTCAACATACAGTTATTCGTTTCATAACGATTAACTAAATCATGGGAGTTACACTCCGAGAGCATAGCCAGACGCAGGCACTCTCTTCTACATACAGTTATTCGTTTCATAACGATTAACTAAATCATGGGAGTTACACTCCGAGAGCATAGCCAGACGCAGGCACTCTCTTCAACATACAGTTATTCGTTGCATAACGATTAACTAAATCATGGGAGTTACACTCCGAGAGCATACATAGCCAGACGTAGGCACTCTCTTCTACATACAGTTATTCGTTTCATAACGATTAACTAAATCATCGGAGTTACACTCCGAGAGCATAGCCAGACGCAGGCACTCTCTTCAACATACAGTTATTCGTTTCATAACGATTAACTAAATCATGGGAGTTACACTCCGAGAGCATAGCCAGACGCAGGCACTCTCTTCTACATACAGTTATTCGTTTCATAACGATTAACTAAATCATGGGAGTTACACTCCGAGAGCATAGCCAGACGCAGGCACTCTCTTCAACATACAGTTATTCGTTTCATAACGATTAACTAAATCATGGGAGTTACACTCCGAGAGCATAGCCAGACGCAGGCACTCTCTTCTACATACAGTTATTCGTTTCATAACGATTAACTAAATCATGGGAGTTACACTCCGAGAGCATAGCCAGACGCAGGCACTCTCTTCAACATACAGTAATTCGTTTCAAAACGATTAACTAAATCATGGGAGTTACACTCCGAGAGCATAGCCAGACGCAGGCTCTTCTACATACAGTTATTCGTTTCATAACGATTAACCAAATCATGGGAGTTACACTCCGAGAGCATAGCCAGACGCAGGCACTCTCTTCAACATACAGTTATTCGTTTCATAACGATTAACTAAATCATGGGAGTTACACTCCGAGAGCATAGCCAGACACAGGCACTCTCTTCAACATACAGTTATTCGTTTCATAACGATTAACTAAATCATGGGAGTTACACTCCGAGAGCATAGCCAGACGCAGGCACTCTCTTCAACATACAGTTATTCGTTTCATAACGATTAACTAAATCATGGGAGTTACACTCCGAGAGCATAGCCAGACGCAGGCACTCTCTTCAACATACAGTTATTCGTTTCATAACGATTAACTAAATCATGGGAGTTACACTCCGAGAGCATAGCCAGACGCAGGCACTCTCTTCTACATACAGTTATTCGTTTCATAACGATTAACTAAATCATGGGAGTTACACTCCGAGAGCATAGCCAGACGCAGGCACTCTCTTCAACATACAGTTATTCGTTTCATAACGATTAACTAAATCATGGGAGTTACACTCCGAGAGCATAGCCAGACTCAGGCACTCTCTTCTACATACAGTTATTCGTTTCATAACGATTAACTAAATCATGGGAGTTACAGTCCGAGAGCATAGCCAGACGCAGGCACTCTCTTCAACATACAGTTATTCGTTTCATAACGATTAACTAAATCATGGGAGTTACACTCCGAGAGCATAGCCAGACGCAGGCACTCTCTTCAACATACAGTTATTCGTTTCATAACGATTAACTAAATCATGGGAGTTACACTCCGAGAGCATAGCCAGACGCAGGCACTCTCTTCAACATACAGTTATTCGTTTCATAACGATTAACTAAATCATGGGAGTTACACTCCGAGAGCATAGCCAGACGCAGGCACTCTCTTCTACATACAGTTATTCGTTTCATAACGATTAACTAAATCATGGGAGTTACACTCCGAGAGCATAGCCAGACGCAGGCACTCTCTTCAACATACAGTTATTCGTTTCATAACGATTAACTAAATCATGGGAGTTACACTCCGAGAGCATAGCCAGACGCAGGCACTCTCTTCAACATACAGTTATTCGTTTCATAACGATTAACTAAATCATGGGAGTTACACTCCGAGAGCATAGCCAGACGCAGGCACTCTCTTCTACATACAGTTATTCGTTTCATAACGATTAACTAAATCATGGGAGTTACACTCCGAGAGCATAGCCAGACGCAGGCACTCTCTTCAAAATACAGTTATTCGTTTCATAACGATTAACTAAATCATGGGAGTTACACTCCGAGAGCATAGCCAGACGCAGGCACTCTCTTCAACATACAGTTATTCGTTTCATAACGATTAACTAAATCATGGGAGTTACACTCCGAGAGCATAGCCAGACGCAGGCACTCTCTTCTACATACAGTTATTCGTTTCATAACGATTAACTAAATCATGGGAGTTACACTCCGAGAGCATAGCCAGACGCAGGCACTCTCTTCTACATACAGTTATTCGTTTCATAACGATTAACTAAATCATGGGAGTTACACTCCGAGAGCATAGCCAGACGCAGGCACTCTCTTCTACATACAGTTATTCGTTTCATAACGATTAACTAAATCATGGGAGTTACACTCCGAGAGCATAGCCAGACGCAGGCACTCTCTTCTACATACAGTTATTCGTTTCATAACGATTAACTAAATCATGGGAGTTACACTCCGAGAGCATAGCCAGACACAGGCACTCTCTTCAACATACAGTTATTCGTTTCATAACGATTAACTAAATCATGGGAGTTACACTCCGAGAGCATAGCCAGACGCAGGCACTCTCTTCAACATACAGTTATTCGTTTCATAACGATTAACTAAATCATGGGAGTTACACTCCGAGAGCATAGCCAGACGCAGGCACTCTCTTCAACATACAGTTATTCGTTCATAACGATTAACTAAATCATGGGAGTTACACTCCGAGAGCATAGCCAGACGCAGGCACTCTCTTCAACATACAGTTATTCGTTTCATAACGATTAACTAAATCATGGGAGTTACACTCCGAGAGCATAGCCAGACGCAGGCACTCTCTTCTACATACAGTTATTCGTTTCATAACGATTAACTAAATCATGGGAGTTACACTCCGAGAGCATAGCCAGACGCAGGCACTCTCTTCAAAATACAGTTATTCGTTTCATAACGATTAACTAAATCATGGGAGTTACACTCCGAGAGCATAGCCAGACGCAGGCACTCTCTTCAACATACAGTTATTCGTTTCATAACGATTAACTAAATCATGGGAGTTACACTCCGAGAGCATAGCCAGACGCAGGCACTCTCTTCTACATACAGTTATTCGTTTCATAACGATTAACTAAATCATGGGAGTTACACTCCGAGAGCATAGCCAGACGCAGGCACTCTCTTCAACATACAGTTATTCGTTTCATAACGATTAACTAAATCATGGGAGTTACACTCCGAGAGCATAGCCAGACGCAGGCACTCTCTTCTACATACAGTTATTCGTTTCATAACGATTAACTAAATCATGGGAGTTACACTCCGAGAGCATAGCCAGACGCAGGCACTCTCTTCAACATACAGTTATTCGTTTCATAACGATTAACTAAATCATGGGAGTTACACTCCGAGAGCATAGCCAGACGCAGGCACTCTCTTCTACATACAGTTATTCGTTTCATAACGATTAACTAAATCATGGGAGTTACACTCCGAGAGCATAGCCAGACGCAGGCACTCTCTCCAAAATACAGTTATTCGTTTCATAACGATTAACTAAATCATGGGAGTTACACTCCGAGAGCATAGCCAGACGCAGGCACTCTCTTCAACATACAGTTATTCGTTTCATAACGATTAACTAAATCAAGGGAGTTACACTCCGAGAGCATAGCCAGACGCAGGCACTCTCTTCTACATACAGTTATTCGTTTCATAACGATTAACTAAATCATGGGAGTTACACTCCGAGAGCATAGCCAGACGCAGGCACTCTCTTCTACATACAGTTATTCGTTTCATAACGATTAACTAAATCATGGGAGTTACACTCCGAGAGCATAGCCAGACGCAGGCACTCTCTTCAACATACAGTTAATCGTTTCAAAACGATTAACTAAATCATGGGAGTTACACTCCGAGAGCATAGCCAGACGCAGGCACTCTCTTCTACATACAGTTATTCGTTTCATAACGATTAACTAAATCATGGGAGTTACACTCCGAGAGCATAGCCAGACGCAGGCACTCTCTTCAACATACAGTTATTCGTTTCAAAACGATTAACTAAATCATGGGAGTTACACTCCGAGAGCATAGCCAGACGCAGGCACTCTCTTCTACATACAGTTATTCGTTTCAAAACGATTAACTAAATCATGGGAGTTACACTCCGAGAGCATAGCCAGACGCAGGCACTCTCTTCAACATACAGTTATTCGTTTCATAACGATTAACTAAATCATGGGAGTTACACTCCGAGAGCATAGCCAGACGCAGGCACTCTCTTCTACATACAGTTATTCGTTTCATAACGATTAACTAAATCATGGGAGTTACACTCCGAGAGCATAGCCAGACGCAGGCACTCTCTTCAACATACAGTTATTCGTTTCATAACGATTAACTAAATCATGGGAGTTACACTCCGAGAGCATACATAGCCAGACGTAGGCACTCTCTTCTACATACAGTTATTCGTTTCATAACGATTAACTAAATCATCGGAGTTACACTCCGAGAGCATAGCCAGACGCAGGCACTCTCTTCAACATACAGTTATTCGTTTCATAACGATTAACTAAATCATGGGAGTTACACTCCGAGAGCATAGCCAGACGCAGGCACTCTCTTCTACATACAGTTATTCGTTTCATAACGATTAACTAAATCATGGGAGTTACACTCCGAGAGCATAGCCAGACGCAGGCACTCTCTTCAACATACAGTTATTCGTTTCATAACGATTAACTAAATCATGGGAGTTACACTCCGAGAGCATAGCCAGACGCAGGCACTCTCTTCTACATACAGTTATTCGTTTCATAACGATTAACTAAATCATGGGAGTTACACTCCGAGAGCATAGCCAGACGCAGGCACTCTCTTCAACATACAGTTATTCGTTTCAAAACGATTAACTAAATCATGGGAGTTACACTCCGAGAGCATAGCCAGACGCAGGCTCTTCTACATACAGTTATTCGTTTCATAACGATTAACCAAATCATGGGAGTTACACTCCGAGAGCATAGCCAGACGCAGGCACTCTCTTCAACATACAGTTATTCGTTTCATAACGATTAACTAAATCATGGGAGTTACACTCCGAGAGCATAGCCAGACACAGGCACTCTCTTCAACATACAGTTATTCGTTTCATAACGATTAACTAAATCATGGGAGTTACACTCCGAGAGCATAGCCAGACGCAGGCACTCTCTTCAACATACAGTTATTCGTTTCATAACGATTAACTAAATCATGGGAGTTACACTCCGAGAGCATAGCCAGACGCAGGCACTCTCTTCAACATACAGTTATTCGTTTCATAACGATTAACTAAATCATGGGAGTTACACTCCGAGAGCATAGCCAGACGCAGGCACTCTCTTCTACATACAGTTATTCGTTTCATAACGATTAACTAAATCATGGGAGTTACACTCCGAGAGCATAGCCAGACGCAGGCACTCTCTTCAACATACAGTTATTCGTTTCATAACGATTAACTAAATCATGGGAGTTACACTCCGAGAGCATAGCCAGACTCAGGCACTCTCTTCTACATACAGTTATTCGTTTCATAACGATTAACTAAATCATGGGAGTTACACTCCGAGAGCATAGCCAGACGCAGGCACTCTCTTCAACATACAGTTATTCGTTTCATAACGATTAACTAAATCATGGGAGTTACACTCCGAGAGCATAGCCAGACGCAGGCACTCTCTTCAACATACAGTTATTCGTTTCATAACGATTAACTAAATCATGGGAGTTACACTCCGAGAGCATAGCCAGACGCAGGCACTCTCTTCAACATACAGTTATTCGTTTCATAACGATTAACTAAATCATGGGAGTTACACTCCGAGAGCATAGCCAGACGCAGGCACTCTCTTCTACATACAGTTATTCGTTTCATAACGATTAACTAAATCATGGGAGTTACACTCCGAGAGCATAGCCAGACGCAGGCACTCTCTTCAACATACAGTTATTCGTTTCATAACGATTAACTAAATCATGGGAGTTACACTCCGAGAGCATAGCCAGACGCAGGCACTCTCTTCAACATACAGTTATTCGTTTCATAACGATTAACTAAATCATGGGAGTTACACTCCGAGAGCATAGCCAGACGCAGGCACTCTCTTCTACATACAGTTATTCGTTTCATAACGATTAACTAAATCATGGGAGTTACACTCCGAGAGCATAGCCAGACGCAGGCACTCTCTTCAAAATACAGTTATTCGTTTCATAACGATTAACTAAATCATGGGAGTTACACTCCGAGAGCATAGCCAGACGCAGGCACTCTCTTCAACATACAGTTATTCGTTTCATAACGATTAACTAAATCATGGGAGTTACACTCCGAGAGCATAGCCAGACGCAGGCACTCTCTTCTACATACAGTTATTCGTTTCATAACGATTAACTAAATCATGGGAGTTACACTCCGAGAGCATAGCCAGACGCAGGCACTCTCTTCTACATACAGTTATTCGTTTCATAACGATTAACTAAATCATGGGAGTTACACTCCGAGAGCATAGCCAGACGCAGGCACTCTCTTCTACATACAGTTATTCGTTTCATAACGATTAACTAAATCATGGGAGTTACACTCCGAGAGCATAGCCAGACGCAGGCACTCTCTTCTACATACAGTTATTCGTTTCATAACGATTAACTAAATCATGGGAGTTACACTCCGAGAGCATAGCCAGACACAGGCACTCTCTTCAACATACAGTTATTCGTTTCATAACGATTAACTAAATCATGGGAGTTACACTCCGAGAGCATAGCCAGACGCAGGCACTCTCTTCAACATACAGTTATTCGTTTCATAACGATTAACTAAATCATGGGAGTTACACTCCGAGAGCATAGCCAGACGCAGGCACTCTCTTCAACATACAGTTATTCGTTTCATAACGATTAACTAAATCATGGGAGTTACACTCCGAGAGCATAGCCAGACGCAGGCACTCTCTTCAACATACAGTTATTCGTTTCATAACGATTAACTAAATCATGGGAGTTACACTCCGAGAGCATAGCCAGACGCAGGCACTCTCTTCTACATACAGTTATTCGTTTCATAACGATTAACTAAATCATGGGAGTTACACTCCGAGAGCATAGCCAGACGCAGGCACTCTCTTCAAAATACAGTTATTCGTTTCATAACGATTAACTAAATCATGGGAGTTACACTCCGAGAGCATAGCCAGACGCAGGCACTCTCTTCAACATACAGTTATTCGTTTCATAACGATTAACTAAATCATGGGAGTTACACTCCGAGAGCATAGCCAGACGCAGGCACTCTCTTCTACATACAGTTATTCGTTTCATAACGATTAACTAAATCATGGGAGTTACACTCCGAGAGCATAGCCAGACGCAGGCACTCTCTTCAACATACAGTTATTCGTTTCATAACGATTAACTAAATCATGGGAGTTACACTCCGAGAGCATAGCCAGACGCAGGCACTCTCTTCTACATACAGTTATTCGTTTCATAACGATTAACTAAATCATGGGAGTTACACTCCGAGAGCATAGCCAGACGCAGGCACTCTCTTCAACATACAGTTATTCGTTTCATAACGATTAACTAAATCATGGGAGTTACACTCCGAGAGCATAGCCAGACGCAGGCACTCTCTTCTACATACAGTTATTCGTTTCATAACGATTAACTAAATCATGGGAGTTACACTCCGAGAGCATAGCCAGACGCAGGCACTCTCTTCAAAATACAGTTATTCGTTTCATAACGATTAACTAAATCATGGGAGTTACACTCCGAGAGCATAGCCAGACGCAGGCACTCTCTTCAACATACAGTTATTCGTTTCATAACGATTAACTAAATCAAGGGAGTTACACTCCGAGAGCATAGCCAGACGCAGGCACTCTCTTCTACATACAGTTATTCGTTTCATAACGATTAACTAAATCATGGGAGTTACACTCCGAGAGCATAGCCAGACGCAGGCACTCTCTTCTACATACAGTTATTCGTTTCATAACGATTAACTAAATCATGGGAGTTACACTCTGAGAGCATAGCCAGACGCAGGCACTCTCTTCTACATACAGTTATTCGTTTCATAACGATTAACTAAATCATGGGAGTTACACTCCGAGAGCATAGCCAGACGCAGGCACTCTCTTCTACATACAGTTATTCGTTTCATAACGACTAACTAAATCATGGGAGTTACACTCCGAGAGCATAGCCAGACGCAGGCACTCTCTTCAACATACAGTTATTCGTTTCATAACGATTAACTAAATCATGGGAGTTACACTCCGAGAGCATAGCCAGACGCAGGCACTCTCTTCAACATACAGTTATTCGTTTCATAACGATTAACTAAATCATGGGAGTTACACTCCGAGAGCATAGCCAGACGCAGGCACTCTCTTCTACATACAGTTATTCGTTTCATAACGATTAACTAAATCATGGGAGTTACACTCCGAGAGCATAGCCAGACGCAGGCACTCTCTTCTACATACAGTTATTCGTTTCATAACGATTAACTAAATCATGGGAGTTACACTCCGAGAGCATAGCCAGACGCAGGCACTCTCTTCAACATACAGTTATTCGTTTCAAAACGATTAACTAAATCATGGGAGTTACACTCCGAGAGCATAGCCAGACGCAGGCACTCTCTTCTACATACAGTTATTCGTTTCATAACGATTAACTAAATCATGGGAGTTACACTCCGAGAGCATAGCCAGACGCAGGCACTCTCTTCTACATACAGTTATTCGTTTCATAACGATTAACTAAATCATGGGAGTTACACTCCGAGAGCATAGCCAGACGCAGGCACTCTCTTCAACATACAGTTATTCGTTTCATAACGATTAACTAAATCATGGGAGTTACACTCCGAGAGCATAGCCAGACGCAGGCACTCTCTTCTACATACAGTTATTCGTTTCATAACGATTAACTAAATCATGGGAGTTACACTCCGAGAGCATAGCCAGACGCAGGCACTCTCTTCAACATACAGTTATTCGTTTCATAACGATTAACTAAATCATGGGAGTTACACTCCGAGAGCATAGCCAGACGCAGGCACTCTCTTCTACATACAGTTATTCGTTTCATAACGATTAACTAAATCATGGGAGTTACACTCCGAGAGCATAGCCAGACGCAGGCACTCTCTTCAACATACAGTTATTCATTTCATAACGATTAACTAAATCATGGGAGTTACACTCCGAGAGCATAGCCAGACGCAGGCACTCTCTTCTACATACAGTTATTCGTTTCATAACGATTAACTAAATCATGGGAGTTACACTCCGAGAGCATAGCCAGACGCAGGCACTCTCTTCAAAATACAGTTATTCGTTTCATAACGATTAACTAAATCATGGGAGTTACACTCCGAGAGCATAGCCAGACGCAGGCACTCTCTTCAACATACAGTTATTCGTTTCATAACGATTAACTAAATCAAGGGAGTTACACTCCGAGAGCATAGCCAGACGCAGGCACTCTCTTCTACATACAGTTATTCGTTTCATAACGATTAACTAAATCATGGGAGTTACACTCCGAGAGCATAGCCAGACGCAGGCACTCTCTTCTACATACAGTTATTCGTTTCATAACGATTAACTAAATCATGGGAGTTACACTCTGAGAGCATAGCCTGACGCAGGCACTCTCTTCTACATACAGTTATTCGTTTCATAACGATTAACTAAATCATGGGAGTTACACTCCGAGAGCATAGCCAGACGCAGGCACTCTCTTCTACATACAGTTATTCGTTTCATAACGACTAACTAAATCATGGGAGTTACACTCCGAGAGCATAGCCAGACGCAGGCACTCTCTTCAACATACAGTTATTCGTTTCATAACGATTAACTAAATCATGGGAGTTACACTCCGAGAGCATAGCCAGACGCAAGCACTCTCTTCAACCTACAGTTATTCGTTTCATAACGATTAACTAAATCATGGGAGTTACACTCCGAGAGCATAGCCAGACGCAGGCACTCTCTTCTACATACAGTTATTCGTTTCATAACGATTAACTAAATCATGGGAGTTACACTCCGAGAGCATAGCCAGACGCAGGCACTCTCTTCTACATACAGTTATTCGTTTCATAACGATTAACTAAATCATGGGAGTTACACTCCGAGAGCATAGCCAGACGCAGGCACTCTCTTCAACATACAGTTATTCGTTTCAAAACGATTAACTAAATCATGGGAGTTACACTCCGAGAGCATAGCCAGACGCAGGCACTCTCTTCTACATACAGTTATTCGTTTCATAACGATTAACTAAATCATGGGAGTTACACTCCGAGAGCATAGCCAGACGCAGGCACTCTCTTCTACATACAGTTATTCGTTTCATAACGATTAACTAAATCATGGGAGTTACACTCCGAGAGCATAGCCAGACGCAGGCACTCTCTTCAACATACAGTTATTCGTTTCAAAACGATTAACTAAATCATGGGAGTTACACTCCGAGAGCATAGCCAGACGCAGGCACTCTCTTCTACATACAGTTATTCGTTTCATAACGATTAACTAAATCATGGGAGTTACACTCCGAGAGCATAGCCAGACGCAGGCACTCTCTTCTACATACAGTTATTCGTTTCATAACGATTAACTAAATCATGGGAGTTACACTCCGAGAGCATAGCCAGACGCAGGCACTCTCTTCTACATACAGTTATTCGTTTCATAACGATTAACTAAATCATGGGAGTTACACTCCGAGAGCATAGCCAGACGCAGGCACTCTCTTCAACATACAGTTATTCGTTTCATAACGATTAACTAAATCATGGGAGTTACACTCCGAGAGCATAGCCAGACGCAGGCACTCTCTTCTACATACAGTTATTCGTTTCATAACGATTAACTAAATCATGGGAGTTACACTCCGAGAGCATAGCCAGACGCAGGCACTCTCTTCAACATACAGTTATTCGTTTCAAAACGATTAACTAAATCATGGGAGTTACACTCCGAGAGCATAGCCAGACGCAGGCACTCTCTTCAACATACAGTTATTCGTTTCATAACGATTAACTAAATCATGGGAGTTACACTCCGAGACCATAGCCAGACGCAGGCACTCTCTTCAACATACAGTTATTCGTTTCATAACGATTAACTAAATCATGGGAGTTACACTCCGAGAGCATAGCCAGACGCAGGCACTCTCTTCTACATACAGTTATTCGTTTCATAACGATTAACTAAATCATGGGAGTTACACTCCGAGAGCATAGCCAGACGCAGGCACTCTCTTCAAAATACAGTTATTCGTTTCATAACGATTAACTAAATCATGGGAGTTACACTCCGAGAGCATAGCCAGACGCAGGCACTCTCTTCAACATACAGTTATTCGTTTCATAACGATTAACTAAATCATGGGAGTTACACTCCGAGAGCATAGCCAGACGCAGGCACTCTCTTCTACATACAGTTATTCGTTTCATAACGATTAACTAAATCATGGGAGTTACACTCCGAGAGCATAGCCAGACGCAGGCACTCTCTTCTACATACAGTTATTCGTTTCATAACGATTAACTAAATCATGGGAGTTACACTCCGAGAGCATAGCCAGACGCAGGCACTCTCTTCAACATACAGTTATTCGTTTCAAAACGATTAACTAAATCATGGGAGTTACACTCCGAGAGCATAGCCAGACGCAGGCACTCTCTTCTACATACAGTTATTCGTTTCATAACGATTAACTAAATCATGGTAGTTACACTCCGAGAGCATAGCCAGACGCAGGCACTCTCTTCAACATACAGTTATTCGTTTCATAACGATTAACTAAATCATGGGAGTTACACTCCGAGAGCATAGCCAGACGCAGGCACTCTCTTCTACATACAGTTATTCGTTTCATAACGATTAACTAAATCATGGGAGTTACACTCCGAGAGCATAGCCAGACGCAGGCACTCTCTTCAACATACAGTTATTCGTTTCAAAACGATTAACTAAATCATGGGAGTTACACTCCGAGAGCATAGCCAGACGCAGGCACTCTCTTCTACATACAGTTATTCGTTTCATAACGATTAACTAAATCATGGGAGTTACACTCCGAGAGCATAGCCAGACGCAGGCACTCTCTTCAACATACAGTTATTCGTTTCATAACGATTAACTAAATCATGGGAGTTACACTCCGAGAGCATAGCCAGACGCAGGCACTCTCTTCTACATACAGTTATTCGTTTCATAACGATTAACTAAATAATGGGAGTTACACTCCGAGAGCATAGCCAGACGCAGGCACTCTCTTCTACATACAGTTATTCGTTTCATAACGATTAACTAAATCATGGGAGTTACACTCCGAGAGCATAGCCAGACGCAGGCACTCTCTTCAACATACAGTTATTCGTTTCAAAACGATTAACTAAATCATGGGAGTTACACTCCGAGAGCATAGCCAGACGCAGGCACTCTCTTCTACATACAGTTATTCGTTTCATAACGATTAACTAAATCATGGGAGTTACACTCCGAGAGCATAGCCAGACGCAGGCACTCTCTTCAACATACAGTTATTCGTTTCATAACGATTAACTAAATCATGGGAGTTACACTCCGAGAGCATAGCCAGACGTAGGCACTCTCTTCTACATACAGTTATTCGTTTCATAACGATTAACTAAATCATGGGAGTTACACTCCGAGAGCATAGCCAGACGCAGGCACTCTCTTCAACATACAGTTATTCGTTTCATAACGATTAACTAAATCATGGGAGTTACACTCCGAGAGCATAGCCAGACGCAGGCACTCTCTTCAACATACAGTTATTCGTTTCAAAACGATTAACTAAATCATGGGAGTTACACTCCGAGAGCATAGCCAGACGCAGGCACTCTCTTCAACATACAGTTATTCGTTTCATAACGATTAACTAAATCATGGGAGTTACACTCCGAGAGCATAGCCAGACGCAGGCACTCTCTTCTACATACAGTTATTCGTTTCATAACGATTAACTAAATCATGGGAGTTACACTCCGAGAGCATAGCCAGACGCAGGCACTCTCTTCTACATACAGTTATTCGTTTCATAACGATTAACTAAATCATGGGAGTTACACTCCGAGAGCATAGCCAGACGCAGGCACTCTCTTCTACATACAGTTATTCGTTTCATAACGATTAACTAAATCATGGGAGTTACACTCCGAGAGCATAGCCAGACGCAGGCACTCTCTTCTACATACAGTTATTCGTTTCATAACGATTAACTAAATCATGGGAGTTACACTCCGAGAGCATAGCCAGACGCAGGCACTCTCTTCAACATACAGTTATTCGTTTCATAACGATTAACTAAATCATGGGAGTTACACTCCGAGAGCATAGCCAGACGCAGGCACTCTCTTCAACATACAGTTATTCGTTTCATAACGATTAACTAAATCATGGGAGTTACACTCCGAGAGCATAGCCAGACGCAGGCACTCTCTTCAACATACAGTTATTCGTTTCATAACGATTAACTAAATCATGGGAGTTACACTCCGAGAGCATAGCCAGACGCAGGCACTCTCTTCAACATACAGTTATTCGTTTCAAAACGATTAACTAAATCATGGGAGTTACACTCCGAGAGCATAGCCAGACGCAGGCACTCTCTTCTACATACAGTTATTCGTTTCATAACGATTAACTAAATCATGGGAGTTACACTCCGAGAGCATAGCCAGACGCAGGCACTCTCTTCAACATACAGTTATTCGTTTCATAACGATTAACTAAATCATGGGAGTTACACTCCGAGAGCATAGCCAGACACAGGCACTCTCTTCAACATACAGTTATTCGTTTCATAACGATTAACTAAATCATGGGAGTTACACTCCGAGAGCATAGCCAGACGCAGGCACTCTCTTCAACATACAGTTATTCGTTTCATAACGATTAACTAAATCATGGGAGTTACACTCCGAGAGCATAGCCAGACGCAGGCACTCTCTTCTACATACAGTTATTCGTTTCATAACGATTAACTAAATCATGGGAGTTACACTCCGAGAGCATAGCCAGACGCAGGCACTCTCTTCTACATACAGTTATTCGTTTCATAACGATTAACTAAATCATGGGAGTTACACTCCGAGAGCATAGCCAGACGCAGGCACTCTCTTCAACATACAGTTATTCGTTTCATAACGATTAACTAAATCATGGGAGTTACACTCCGAGAGCATAGCCAGACGCAGGCACTCTCTTCTACATACAGTTAGTTATTCGTTTCATAACGATTAACTAAATCATGGGAGTTACACTCCGAGAGCATAGCCAGACGCAGGCACTCTCTTCTACATACAGTTAGTTATTCGTTTCATAACGATTAACTAAATCATGGGAGTTACACTCCGAGAGCATAGCCAGACGCAGGCACTCTCTTCAACATACAGTTATTCGTTTCATAACGATTAACGAAATCATGGGAGTTACACTCCGAGAGCATAGCCAGACGCAGGCACTCTCTTCAACATACAGTTATTCGTTTCATAACGATTAACTAAATCATGGGAGTTACACTCCGAGAGCATAGCCAGACGCAGGCACTCTCTTCTACGTACAGTTATTCGTTTCATAACGATTAACTAAATCATGGGAGTTACACTCCGAGAGCATAGCCAGACGCAGGCACTCTCTTCAACATACAGTTATTCGTTTCATAACGATTAACTAAATCATGGGAGTTACACTCCGAGAGCATAGCCAGACGCAGGCACTCTCTTCAACATACAGTTATTCGTTTCATAACGATTAACTAAATCATGGGAGTTACACTCCGAGAGCATAGCCAGACGCAGGCACTCTCTTCTACATACAGTTATTCGTTTCATAACGATTAACTAAATCATGGGAGTTACACTCCGAGAGCATAGCCAGACGCAGGCACTCTCTTCAACATACAGTTATTCGTTTCATAACGATTAACTAAATCATGGGAGTTACACTCCGAGAGCATAGCCAGACGCAGGCACTCTCTTCTACATACAGTTATTCGTTTCATAACGATTAACTAAATCATGGGAGTTACACTCCGAGAGCATAGCCAGACGCAGGCACTCTCTTCAACATACAGTTATTCGTTTCATAACGATTAACTAAATCATGGGAGTTACACTCCGAGAGCATAGCCAGACGCAGGCACTCTCTTCAACATACAGTTATTCGTTTCATAACGATTAACTAAATCATGGGAGTTACACTCCGAGAGCATAGCCAGACGCAGGCACTCTCTTCTACATACAGTTATTCGTTTCATAACGATTAACTAAATCATGGGAGTTACACTCCGAGAGCATAGCCAGACGCAGGCACTCTCTTCTACATACAGTTATTCGTTTCATAACGATTAACTAAATCATGGGAGTTACACTCCGAGAGCATAGCCAGACGCAGGCACTCTCTTCAAAATACAGTTATTCGTTTCATAACGATTAACTAAATCATGGGAGTTACACTCCGAGAGCATAGCCAGACGCAGGCACTCTCTTCAACATACAGTTATTCGTTTCATAACGATTAACTAAATCATGGGAGTTACACTCCGAGAGCATAGCCAGACGCAGGCACTCTCTTCTACATACAGTTATTCGTTTCATAACGATTAACTAAATCATGGGAGTTACACTCCGAGAGCATAGCCAGACGCAGGCACTCTCTTCTACATACAGTTATTCGTTTCATAACGATTAACTAAATCATGGGAGTTACACTCCGAGAGCATAGCCAGACGCAGGCACTCTCTTCTACATACAGTTATTCGTTTCATAACGATTAACTAAATCATGGGAGTTACACTCCGAGAGCATAGCCAGACGCAGGCACTCTCTTCTACATACAGTTATTCGTTTCATAACGATTAACTAAATCATGGGAGTTACACTCCGAGAGCATAGCCAGACGCAGGCACTCTCTTCTACATACAGTTAGTTATTCGTTTCATAACGATTAACTAAATCATGGGAGTTACACTCCGAGAGCATAGCCAGACGCAGGCACTCTCTTCAACATACAGTTATTCGTTTCATAACGATTAACTAAATCATGGGAGTTACACTCCGAGAGCATAGCCAGACGCAGGCACTCTCTTCTACATACAGTTATTCGTTTCATAACGATTAACTAAATCATGGGAGTTACACTCCGAGAGCATAGCCAGACGCAGGCACTCTCTTCTACATACAGTTATTCGTTTCATAACGATTAACTAAATCATGGGAGTTACACTCCGAGAGCATAGCCAGACGCAGGCACTCTCTTCAAAATACAGTTATTCGTTTCATAACGATTAACTAAATCATGGGAGTTACACTCCGAGAGCATAGCCAGACGCAGGCACTCTCTTCAACATACAGTTATTCGTTTCATAACGATTAACTAAATCATGGGAGTTACACTCCGAGAGCATAGCCAGACGCAGGCACTCTCTTCTACATACAGTTATTCGTTTCATAACGATTAACTAAATCATGGGAGTTACACTCCGAGAGCATAGCCAGACGCAGGCACTCTCTTCTACATACAGTTATTCGTTTCATAACGATTAACTAAATCATGGGAGTTACACTCCGAGAGCATAGCCAGACGCAGGCACTCTCTTCTACATACAGTTATTCGTTTCATAACGATTAACTAAATCATGGGAGTTACACTCCGAGAGCATAGCCAGACGCAGGCACTCTCTTCTACATACAGTTATTCGTTTCATAACGATTAACTAAATCATGGGAGTTACACTCCGAGAGCATAGCCAGACGCAGGCACTCTCTTCTACATACAGTTAGTTATTCGTTTCATAACGATTAACTAAATCATGGGAGTTACACTCCGAGAGCATAGCCAGACGCAGGCACTCTCTTCAACATACAGTTAGTTCGTTTCATAACGATTAACTAAATCATGGGAGTTACACTCCGAGAGCATAGCCAGACGCAGGCACTCTCTTCAACATACAGTTATTCGTTTCATAACGATTAACTAAATCATGGGAGTTACACTCCGAGAGCATAGCCAGACGCAGGCACTCTCTTCTACATACAGTTATTCGTTTCATAACGATTAACTAAATCATGGGAGTTACACTCCGAGAGCATAGCCAGACGCAGGCACTCTCTTCAATATAGCCGCGCGTGTG
>NW_025576125.1:0-5000 GCF_905147105.1 Pieris brassicae
TTGCGTGGTTGTACACAAAAATTAAAATATTATTTCAAAGTATCAATAGGCGATAGCGAACGCTAATCAAAGCGTGTCGCAACGCACACGTCGCGAATCGACGAGAGAAGAGTCAACCGTCTCCGGATTCGATTTTGATTCGTATCATTCACGTGTTTTTTGTATTTTTTTCTTTTTTTGCGAGTCTTTGACAACAACAAAAACAAAAAGAAAAAACCAACGTTAATGATCCTTCCGCAGGTTCCCCCTACGGAAACCTTGTTACGACTTTTACTTCCTCTAAATGATCAAGTTTGGTCAACTTCCCAGCAACGCCGACGGCCGTGAGGCCACCGCGTGTCGGTCCGAAGACCTCACTAAATCATTCAATCGGTAGTAGCGACGGGCGGTGTGTACAAAGGGCAGGGGACGTAATCAACGCGAGCTTATGACTCGCGCTTTACTAGGAATTCCTCGTTTATGGGGGATAATTGCAAACCCCAATCCCCAGCACGAAGGAGTTTCAACGGGTTGCCCGGGCCTCTAGGCCAGGGAGAACATGTTGATTCCTTCAGTGTAGCGCGCGTGCGGCCCAGGACATCTAAGGGCATCACAGACCTGTTATTGCTCAATCTCGTGCGGCTCGAAGCCGCCGGTCCCTCTAAGAAGAATTTTAATACGTCGCCAGTGAGTTGCGCTCCCCGAGAGTCCGCGCACACCTTGAATGACGACGCCTATTTAGCAGGCTAGAGTCTCGTTCGTTACCGGAATTAACCAGACAAATCGCTCCACCAACTAAGAACGGCCATGCACCACCACCCACCGAATCAAGAAAGAGCTGTTAATCTGTCAATCCTTCCGGTGTCCGGGCCTGGTGAGATTTCCCGTGTTGAGTCAAATTAAGCCGCAGGCTCCACTCCTGGTGGTGCCCTTCCGTCAATTCCTTTAAGTTTCAGCTTTGCAACCATACTCCCCCCGGAGTCCAAAAATCCTTTGGTTTCCCGGAAGCTGCCCGCCGAGCCATTGTAGTAACGTCGGCGGATCGCTAGATGACATATTTACGGTTAGAACTAGGGCGGTATCTAATCGCCTTCGAACCTCTAACTTTCGTTCTTGATTGATGAAAACACCTTTGGCAAATGCTTTCGCTGATGTTCGTCTTGCGACGATCCAAGAATTTCACCTCTAACGTCGCAATACGAATGCCCCCAGTTATCCCTATTAATCATTACCTCGGAGTTCTGAAAACCAACAAAATAGAACCGAGATCATATTCTATTATTCCATGCACGAAATATTCAAGCGGCATTTTGAGCCCGCTTTGAGCACTCTAATTTGTTCAAAGTAAAATTGTCGGCCCACCTCGACACTCACCGAAGAGCACCGCGATAGGATTTTGATATTGAACCGGCGTTTTACCGCCGGCTCACCGACGATATGCTCCGCAGACGTGTCAGTATCACCGCGATGCGGTGCACCGACAGCGCGGCGCACAAATGCAACTACGAGCTTTTTAACCGCAACAATTTTAGTATACGCTATTGGAGCTGGAATTACCGCGGCTGCTGGCACCAGACTTGCCCTCCAATTGTTCCTCGTTAAAATATTTAAAGTGTACTCATTCCGATTACGAGGCCTCGTAAGAGTCCCGTATCGTTATTTTTCGTCACTACCTCCCCGTGCCGGGAGTGGGTAATTTGCGCGCCTGCTGCCTTCCTTGGATGTGGTAGCCGTTTCTCAGGCTCCCTCTCCGGAATCGAACCCTGATTCCCCGTTACCCGTGACAACCATGGTAGTCGCAGAAACTACCATCGAAAGTTGATAAGGCAGACATTTGAAAGATGCGTCGCCGGTACTGGACCGTGCGATCGGCAAAAGTTATCCAGATTCATCAAAATTAACGACTTCGGACGCATGGCCCTCCGCCGATTGGTTTTGATCTAATAAAAGCACTCATCCCATCACTGGTCAGAGTTCTGATTGCATGTATTAGCTCTAGAATTACCACAGTTATCCAAGTAACTGAGTAAGATCTAAGGAACCAAAACTGATATATTGAGCCATTCGCGGTATCGCCTTAATACGGCTTGCACTGAGACATGCATGGCTTAATCTTTGAGACAAGCATATAACTACTGGCAGGATCAACCAGGGAGCTGCTTACGCAAACGACACGCCTACACCGCGGTCACGCGGCTTCGGCGAGCCGCTGGCTCGGCGGCGTCGAGGGGCGCGCGCTTGCGCGCGCGCCTTCTCGACACGCGTGAACGTAACGCGTCGAATTTGCACGCGACGCGACGTTCGCGCTTCATATCGATAGACTAACTTTGACCGGTCTACGAGCGGCCGTCCCGTCACGATCTCGCAACGAGGTGATGTACAACGATGCTCGACCACTGTGAGGGACATAAAACTGCAACGAACACGACCCCGCGGGCGGGAATCGATGTTGTGACAATTTGAAAATTGAACATTCATCTAAACGCAACTTCTCAATTTTTATTCAATACGTTATTGTAAACATATTAAAACTCGGCTGGCAATTACATGCGCACACACACGCATGATTCGCACTAGATACGATCAACGCCCGGAGCTTGAGGGATAAATTCCAACACGACGCTGCGCACACCGTTTCGACGATGGGCGCGTGTGCGTCCTCTTTTATACATTCTTTCCATATACGGTCGCCGTGGCGACCGCGCACGTGTCGAACACGCTAGGCGCCCTGCGTTGAGGTGTGCCTAGAAGCGTATTCTTTTAACATCACAGATAACACCGGGGGAGACGGTCCCAAATCTTGGTCGATTGGTAACATCACCATACGGTCTGCGAACGCGGTGCTATAATATAATTTTATATTATATTATATAAAATATGAGGAGGAGTAGTATGTATATTCTTTGTTATTTTGTGTTGACACAAGAGAGATATATAAAATGTACTATACACCACACACACAGAGAGAGAGAGAGCTGGGAAAGATCTCGGCGGTCTCGCATTCGAAATACGAATTTGATATAATTTCCTCCGAAAATCCATACCCATATCTATATCATCCATGCGCGAATATATGTATATAATATTCTCACACTTCGCACAAACACAAAAACAAGAACACATTCTCTCTCGTCCGTCGTTCGTGTCTATTTGAGACGAACGACGCGCGGCAACGAGAACGAGTCGACGCTGTGCGCACGACTGTTTCGCTCCACATCTATACCGAGAGCAATAGTCCGCGTCGGCATTGGAGCGGACGTCGAATGTTTCTCGTAGAGCGAGCGAGAGAGAGACGATTTTTCATTTTATTATGTATGTGTATTGGCGTGCAGTAGTAGCACGTAGTAGTACTAGTAGTAGTAGTAGTAGTAGTAAAAAAATATTATTATTTATTTTATTGACTGATATGATTTTGTTTGTTTTCTTTTTTTTGCATAGACATTTGTATTGATAGATATGTTTCTCGTTGAAGCTCGCAGCACACGCTCAGAGAAATGGCAATGTGGGTTTATTTGAAGAAAAGAAAAAACAAAAAAAACAATTATATTTATTAATAATATGTATGTATGTATGTATGTATGTATGTATGTATGTATGTATGTATAATAATGAATTATAATAATTATTCCGATGCAACGTCAGAGGAAAATGTTTCTCGTACAGGTGCGGCGCGCGACGGCCGGCCGCTCGACAGTTTCGCGCCGAATGTTTCTCGTTGAAGCTCGCAGCACACGCTCAGAGAAATGGCAATGTGGGTTTATTTGAAGAAAAGAAAAAACAATTATATTTATTAATAATATGTATGTATGTATGTATGTATGTATGTATAATAATGAATTATAATAATTATTCCGATGCAACGTCAGAGGAAAATGTTTCTCGTACAGGTGCGGCGCGCGACGGCCGGCCGCTCGACAGTTTCGCGCCGAATGTTTCTCGTTGAAGCTCGCAGCACACGCTCAGAGAAATGGCAATGTGGGTTTATTTGAAGAAAAGAAAAAACAAAAAAAACAATTATATTTATTAATAATATGTATGTATGTATGTATGTATGTATGTATGTATGTATAATAATGAATTATAATAATTATTCCGATGCAACGTCAGAGGAAAATGTTTCTCGTACAGGTGCGGCGCGCGACGGCCGGCCGCTCGACAGTTTCGCGCCGAATGTTTCTCGTTGAAGCTCGCAGCACACGCTCAGAGAAATGGCAATGTGGGTTTATTTGAAGAAAAGAAAAAACAAAAAAAACAATTATATTTATTAATAATATGTATGTATGTATGTATGTATGTATGTATGTATGTATGTATGTATGTATGTATAGTAATGAATTATAATAATTATTCCGATGCAACGTCAGAGGAAAATGTTTCTCGTACAGGTGCGGCGCGCGACGGCCGGCCGCTCGACAGTTTCGCGCCGAATGTTTCTCGTTGAAGCTCGCAGCACACGCTCAGAGAAATGGCAATGTGGGTTTATTTGAAGAAAAAAAAAAAAAAAAAAAAAAACAATTAATTTATTAATAATATGTATGTATGTATGTATGTATGTATGTATGTATAATAATGAATTATAATAATTATTCCGATGCAACGTCAGAGGAAAATGTTTCTCGTACAGGTGCGGCGCGCGACGGCCGGCCGCTCGACAGTTTCGCGCCGAATGTTTCTCGTTGAAGCTCGCAGCACACGCTCAGAGAAATGGCAATGTGGGTTTATTTGAAGAAAAGAAAAAACAAAAAAAACAATTATATTTATTAATAATATGTATGTATGTATGTATGTATGTATGTATGTATGTATAATAATGAATTATAATAATTATTCCGATGCAACGTCAGAGGAAAATGTTTCTCGTACAGGTGCGGCGCGCGACGGCCGGCCGCTCGACAGTTTCGCGCCGAATGTTTCTCGTTGAAGCTCGCAGCACACGCTCAGAGAAATGGCAATGTGGGTTTATTTGAAGAAAAGAAAAAACAAAAAAAACAATTATATTTATTAATAATATGTATGTATGT
>NW_025576125.1:12500-18153 GCF_905147105.1 Pieris brassicae
GTCGCCAGTGAGTTGCGCTCCCCGAGAGTCGCGCACACCTTGAATGACGACGCCTATTTAGCAGGCTAGAGTCTCGTTCGTTACCGGAATTAACCAGACAAATCGCTCCACCAACTAAGAACGGCCATGCACCACCACCCACCGAATCAAGAAAGAGCTGTTAATCTGTCAATCCTTCCGGTGTCCGGGCCTGGTGAGATTTCCCGTGTTGAGTCAAATTAAGCCGCAGGCTCCACTCCTGGTGGTGCCCTTCCGTCAATTCCTTTAAGTTTCAGCTTTGCAACCATACTCCCCCCGGAGTCCAAAATCTTTGGTTTCCCGGAAGCTGCCCGCCGAGCCATTGTAGTAACGTCGGCGGATCGCTAGATGACATATTTACGGTTAGAACTAGGGCGGTATCTAATCGCCTTCGAACCTCTAACTTTCGTTCTTGATTGATGAAAACACCTTTGGCAAATGCTTTCGCTGATGTTCGTCTTGCGACGATCCAAGAATTTCACCTCTAACGTCGCAAGACGAATGCCCCCAGTTATCCCTATTAATCATTACCTCGGAGTTCTGAAAACCAACAAAATAGAACCGAGATCATATTCTATTATTCCATGCACGAAATATTCAAGCGGCATTTTGAGCCCGCTTTGAGCACTCTAATTTGTTCAAAGTAAAATTGTCGGCCCACCTCGACACTCACCGAAGAGCACCGCGATAGGATTTTGATATTGAACCGGCGTTTTACCGCCGGCTCACCGACGATATGCTCCGCAGACGTGTCAGTATCACCGCGGATGCGGTGCACCGACAGCGCGGCGCACAAATGCAACTACGAGCTTTTTAACCGCAACAATTTTAGTATACGCTATTGGAGCTGGAATTACCGCGGCTGCTGGCACCAGACTTGCCCTCCAATTGTTCCTCGTTAAAATATTTAAAGTGTACTCATTCCGATTACGAGGCCTCGTAAGAGTCCCGTATCGTTATTTTTCGTCACTACCTCCCCGTGCCGGGAGTGGGTAATTTGCGCGCCTGCTGCCTTCCTTGGATGTGGTAGCCGTTTCTCAGGCTCCCTCTCCGGAATCGAACCCTGATTCCCCGTTACCCGTGACAACCATGGTAGTCGCAGAAACTACCATCGAAAGTTGATAAGGCAGACATTTGAAAGATGCGTCGCCGGTACTGGACCGTGCGATCGGCAAAAGTTATCCAGATTCATCAAAATTAACGACTTCGGACGCATGGCCCTCCGCCGATTGGTTTTGATCTAATAAAAGCACTCATCCCATCACTGGTCAGAGTTCTGATTGCATGTATTAGCTCTAGAATTACCACAGTTATCCAAGTAACTGAGTAAGATCTAAGGAACCAAAACTGATATATTGAGCCATTCGCGGTATCGCCTTAATACGGCTTGCACTGAGACATGCATGGCTTAATCTTTGAGACAAGCATATAACTACTGGCAGGATCAACCAGGGAGCTGCTTACGCAAACGACACGCCTACACCGCGGTCACGCGGCTTCGGCGAGCCGCTGGCTCGGCGGCGTCGAGGGGCGCGCGCTTGCGCGCGCGCCTTCTCGACACGCGTGAACGTAACGCGTCGAATTTGCACGCGACGCGACGTTCGCGCTTCATATCGATAGACTAACTTTGACCGGTCTACGAGCGGCCGTCCCGTCACGATCTCGCAACGAGGTGATGTACAACGATGCTCGACCACTGTGAGGGACATAAAACTGCAACGAACACGACCCCGCGGGCGGGAATCGATGTTGTGACAATTTGAAAATTGAACATTCATCTAAACGCAACTTCTCAATTTTTATTCAATACGTTATTGTAAACATATTAAAACTCGGCTGGCAATTACATGCGCACACACACGCATGATTCGCACTAGATACGATCAACGCCCGGAGCTTGAGGGATAAATTCCAACACGACGCTGCGCACACCGTTTCGACGATGGGCGCGTGTGCGTCCTCTTTTATACATTCTTTCCATATACGGTCGCCGTGGCGACCGCGCACGTGTCGAACACGCTAGGCGCCCTGCGTTGAGGTGTGCCTAGAAGCGTATTCTTTTAACATCACAGATAACACCGGGGGAGACGGTCCCAAATCTTGGTCGATTGGTAACATCACCATACGGTCTGCGAACGCGGTGCTATAATATAATTTTATATTATATTATATAAAATATGAGGAGGAGTAGTATGTATATTCTTTGTTATTTTGTGTTGACACAAGAGAGATATATAAAATGTACTATACACCACACACACAGAGAGAGAGAGAGCTGGGAAAGATCTCGGCGGTCTCGCATTCGAAATACGAATTTGATATAATTTCCTCCGAAAATCCATACCCATATCTATATCATCCATGCGCGAATATATGTATATAATATTCTCACACTTCGCACAAACACAAAAACAAGAACACATTCTCTCTCGTCCGTCGTTCGTGTCTATTTGAGACGAACGACGCGCGGCAACGAGAACGAGTCGACGCTGTGCGCACGACTGTTTCGCTCCACATCTATACCGAGAGCAATAGTCCGCGTCGGCATTGGAGCGGACGTCGAATGTTTCTCGTAGAGCGAGCGAGAGAGAGACGATTTTTCATTTTATTATGTATGTGTATTGGCGTGCAGTAGTAGCACGTAGTAGTACTAGTAGTAGTAGTAAAAAAATATTATTATTTATTTTATTGACTGATATGATTTTGTTTGTTTTCTTTTTTTTGCATAGACATTTGTATTGATAGATATGTTTCTCGTTGAAGCTCGCAGCACACGCTCAGAGAAATGGCAATGTGGGTTTATTTGAAGAAAAAAAAAAAAAAAAAAAAAACAATTAATTTATTAATAATATGTATGTATGTATGTATGTATGTATGTATGTATAATAATGAATTATAATAATTATTCCGATGCAACGTCAGAGGAAAATGTTTCTCGTACAGGTGCGGCGCGCGACGGCCGGCCGCTCGACAGTTTCGCGCCGAATGTTTCTCGTTGAAGCTCGCAGCACACGCTCAGAGAAATGGCAATGTGGGTTTATTTGAAGAAAAGAAAAAACAAAAAAAACAATTATATTTATTAATAATATGTATGTATGTATGTATGTATGTATGTATGTATGTATAATAATGAATTATAATAATTATTCCGATGCAACGTCAGAGGAAAATGTTTCTCGTACAGGTGCGGCGCGCGACGGCCGGCCGCTCGACAGTTTCGCGCCGAATGTTTCTCGTTGAAGCTCGCAGCACACGCTCAGAGAAATGGCAATGTGGGTTTATTTGAAGAAAAGAAAAAACAAAAAAAACAATTATATTTATTAATAATATGTATGTATGTATGTATGTATGTATGTATGTATGTATGTATGTATGTATAATAATGAATTATAATAATTATTCCGATACAATGTCAGAGGAAAATGTTTCTCGTACAAGATCGCCACGCGACGCGACAAGATGCCGTTCAACGGCACGATATCTACAACTCTGTCGATATATATGTAGATAGTATCTACTCTGTCAAGTATATGTGTGTAACGTGTGGTGGTGTGTGGTGTGGGGTTTTGTTAGCGATAGCGATACGTTTCTAGTTAAAATTGAATATTTAAAAATAAAAACTCTTCTGGTAAGAAAAACTATTTATGGTTTATTATGGTGTGTCTAGTGCAACAACATCAACATTGTCATAATCATAATAATATAATTATTATTAGGGCTATAGGTTAACCTTCCAAATAGGGACCGTCGATTTAAATGTCGATATTTTTAATTATTCTAGATAGTACTCACTAAAAGAAACTTAAGTGCTTGCTTACTTACTTACTTACTTAGTTGATTGAGTTTTTTTTTTTTTTTTTTGAAACTTTTTCATACAAATTGATATATAAGACATATATGGCCGTTACCGACCGCCGACCAAAATCTATTTCATAAAACCGACATAAAATTGATGTCAAACGTCAATCACTTTGAGTTGACTAAGTGTAAGGGTTCAGATTATTTTGAAAGTATCGATCATTTGCGATGCATACGAGAAAAAGATCATTCATTTCATTGTTTGTAAGTTGTAAATTTTGTGTATTATATTGTAATTCTTGAGTGAGAATTGAGTGTTTACTTACTTACTTACTTACTTACTTATTGAATATCCAAAAAGTACCCAAAACCGAATCAGAGCGCCCCACTATCCACGCGGTCTTGTCTGCCCTACCCCTAGAGTGTATATAAAAGCTCGGAGGCGCGCAGGGAGAGCAGCCCTCACCCGCCGTACCCAAAGCGCGGGCATCATGCAAGCCGTAGCGGCTGAGGCTGGTCGCCGAAGGCGACCAAAAAAGCCGAGGCTGCGTAGGCTTGAATAAAATGCCCTGCGCTTTTGGTACGCAAGGGTGGAGGGGCTGCATTTCCCGTAGCGTCGGAGCAGTACAAAAACCAATTATCATCCATTGTTCGGTTAGGTTAGGTTAGGTTTAGGTTTGTATATTAATATTTTTTATTTTTTTATTTTTAATATGATGCAAAATGAATTTTTATCATTTTGTATGTGTGTATGTATATATGTATTTATGTATGTATTTTTTATATATTTCTTGTGCGTTGCGTGTTTTACAATACAAAATAGAAAATGTTTCTCGTACAAGAGCGACGCGCGACCGACCGGCCGGTCGGCAGCTTCGCGCCGAATGTTTCTCGTACAAGATCGCCACGCGACGCGACAAGATGCCGCTCAACGGCACGATATCTACAACTCTGTCAATTATATGTGTGTTGTAACTAGCGGGGTTTTGTTAGCGACAGCGATACGTTTCTAGTTAAAATTGAATATTTAAAAATAAAAACTCTCCTGTTAATCAAAACTATGTATCGTTTTGTTTTGTTTAATAGAGTTTACAAAAATATAATATTTTTTATATTATATAATTGATTATTGATTGATTGTTTGTTTGTTGTGTTATACTTCGTGTCGTCGTCTCTCATCGGTTGGACACACACACGATGTTGATAATTAAAAATAATCAAACACCACCGCGGCCGCCAACAAAGAGACGACGGACGACACACGCCCCGCCGCCTCACAAGAGCGAACAAACAACGCGTAATAACCACCGATCTCGTCCTCGGACGAATCACCTGGCGTAGGGCTGAGTCTCAACAGATCGCAGCACGACGCTGCTCTACCGAGCACAACACCCCGCCAGGAACGTAAGTCGTCTACAGACTATTCCGAGCCCCGACATCGAACTGAGTTGTATTCGAAACTTCGACGCCGTAGTGCACGTGTTAAGACCGCTCGCACCGATCGTCGCGTTCCAAATGGGCTCCGACGTCGCGCGTCACGAGTGACGCGCGACTAGTAAAATCACATTGTTTAGAGCCTCCCGACACTCGGGGCTCCACAGTGAGAATATCCTTGCCGGATTCGGCTAGGCTGGCTTCGGCCTTAGAGGCGTTCAGGCATAATCCCGCGGATGGTAGCTTCGCACCACCGGCCGCTCGGCCGAGTGCATGAACCAAATGTCCGAAACTGCGGTTCCTCTCGTACTGAGCAGTATTACTATCGCAACGACACGCCATCAGTAGGGTAAAACTAACCTGTCTCACGACGGTCTAAACCCAGCTCACGTTCCCTTTTGAT
>NW_025576126.1:0-18104 GCF_905147105.1 Pieris brassicae
AACACTCCGAGAGCATAGCCAGACGCAGGCACTCTCTTCTACATACAGTTATTCGTTTCATAACGATTAACTAAATCATGGGAGTTACAACACTCCGAGAGCATAGCCAGACGCAGGCACTCTCTTCTACATACAGTTATTCGTTTCATAACGATTAACTAAATCATGGGAGTTACAACACTCCGAGAGCATAGCCAGACGCAGGCACTCTCTTCTACATACAGTTATTCGTTTCATAACGATTAACTAAATCATGGGAGTTACAACACTCCGAGAGCATAGCCAGACGCAGGCACTCTCTTCTACATACAGTTATTCGTTTCATAACGATTAACTAAATCATGGGAGTTACAACACTCCGAGAGCATAGCCAGACGCAGGCACTCTCTTCTACATACAGTTATTCGTTTCATAACGATTAACTAAATCATGGGAGTTACAACACTCCGAGAGCATAGCCAGACGCAGGCACTCTCTTCTACATACAGTTATTCGTTTCATAACGATTAACTAAATCATGGGAGTTACAACACTCCGAGAGCATAGCCAGACGCAGGCACTCTCTTCTACATACAGTTATTCGTTTCATAACGATTAACTAAATCATGGGAGTTACAACACTCCGAGAGCATAGCCAGACGCAGGCACTCTCTTCTACATACAGTTATTCGTTTCATAACGATTAACTAAATCATGGGAGTTACAACACTCCGAGAGCATAGCCAGACGCAGGCACTCTCTTCTACATACAGTTATTCGTTTCATAACGATTAACTAAATCATGGGAGTTACAACACTCCGAGAGCATAGCCAGACGCAGGCACTCTCTTCTACATACAGTTATTCGTTTCATAACGATTAACTAAATCATGGGAGTTACAACACTCCGAGAGCATAGCCAGACGCAGGCACTCTCTTCTACATACAGTTATTCGTTTCATAACGATTAACTAAATCATGGGAGTTACAACACTCCGAGAGCATAGCCAGACGCAGGCACTCTTCTACATACAGTTATTCGTTTCATAACGATTAACTAAATCATGGGAGTTACAACACTCCGAGAGCATAGCCAGACGCAGGCACTCTCTTCTACATACAGTTATTCGTTTCATAACGATTAACTAAATCATGGGAGTTACAACACTCCGAGAGCATAGCCAGACGCAGGCACTCTCTTCTACATACAGTTATTCGTTTCATAACGATTAACTAAATCATGGGAGTTACAACACTCCGAGAGCATAGCCAGACGCAGGCACTCTCTTCTACATACAGTTATTCGTTTCATAACGATTAACTAAATCATGGGAGTTACAACACTCCGAGAGCATAGCCAGACGCAGGCACTCTCTTCTACATACAGTTATTCGTTTCATAACGATTAACTAAATCATGGGAGTTACAACACTCCGAGAGCATAGCCAGACGCAGGCACTCTCTTCTACATACAGTTATTCGTTTCATAACGATTAACTAAATCATGGGAGTTACAACACTCCGAGAGCATAGCCAGACGCAGGCACTCTCTTCTACATACAGTTATTCGTTTCATAACGATTAACTAAATCATGGGAGTTACAACACTCCGAGAGCATAGCCAGACGCAGGCACTCTCTTCTACATACAGTTATTCGTTTCATAACGATTAACTAAATCATGGGAGTTACAACACTCCGAGAGCATAGCCAGACGCAGGCACTCTCTTCTACATACAGTTATTCGTTTCATAACGATTAACTAAATCATGGGAGTTACAACACTCCGAGAGCATAGCCAGACGCAGGCACTCTCTTCTACATACAGTTATTCGTTTCATAACGATTAACTAAATCATGGGAGTTACAACACTCCGAGAGCATAGCCAGACGCAGGCACTCTCTTCTACATACAGTTATTCGTTTCATAACGATTAACTAAATCATGGGAGTTACAACACTCCGAGAGCATAGCCAGACGCAGGCACTCTCTTCTACATACAGTTATTCGTTTCATAACGATTAACTAAATCATGGGAGTTACAACACTCCGAGAGCATAGCCAGACGCAGGCACTCTCTTCTACATACAGTTATTCGTTTCATAACGATTAACTAAATCATGGGAGTTACAACACTCCGAGAGCATAGCCAGACGCAGGCACTCTCTTCTACATACAGTTATTCGTTTCATAACGATTAACTAAATCATGGGAGTTACAACACTCCGAGAGCATAGCCAGACGCAGGCACTCTCTTCTACATACAGTTATTCGTTTCATAACGATTAACTAAATCATGGGAGTTACAACACTCCGAGAGCATAGCCAGACGCAGGCACTCTCTTCTACATACAGTTATTCGTTTCATAACGATTAACTAAATCATGGGAGTTACAACACTCCGAGAGCATAGCCAGACGCAGGCACTCTCTTCTACATACAGTTATTCGTTTCATAACGATTAACTAAATCATGGGAGTTACAACACTCCGAGAGCATAGCCAGACGCAGGCACTCTCTTCTACATACAGTTATTCGTTTCATAACGATTAACTAAATCATGGGAGTTACAACACTCCGAGAGCATAGCCAGACGCAGGCACTCTCTTCTACATACAGTTATTCGTTTAACTAAATCATGGGAGTTACACTCCGAGAGCATAGCCAGACGCAGGCACTCTCTTCTACATACAGTTATTCGTTTCATAACGATTAACTAAATCATGGGAGTTACAACACTCCGAGAGCATAGCCAGACGCAGGCACTCTCTTCTACATACAGTTATTCGTTTCATAACGATTAACTAAATCATGGGAGTTACAACACTCCGAGAGCATAGCCAGACGCAGGCACTCTCTTCTACATACAGTTATTCGTTTCATAACGATTAACTAAATCATGGGAGTTACACTCCGAGAGCATAGCCAGACGCAGGCACTCTCTTCTACATACAGTTATTCGTTTCATAACGATTAACTAAATCATGGGAGTTACAACACTCCGAGAGCATAGCCAGACGCAGGCACTCTCTTCTACATACAGTTATTCGTTTCATAACGATTAACTAAATCATGGGAGTTACAACACTCCGAGAGCATAGCCAGACGCAGGCACTCTCTTCTACATACAGTTATTCGTTTCATAACGATTAACTAAATCATGGGAGTTACAACACTCCGAGAGCATAGCCAGACGCAGGCACTCTCTTCTACATACAGTTATTCGTTTCATAACGATTAACTAAATCATGGGAGTTACAACACTCCGAGAGCATAGCCAGACGCAGGCACTCTCTTCTACATACAGTTATTCGTTTCATAACGATTAACTAAATCATGGGAGTTACACTCCGAGAGCATAGCCAGACGCAGGCACTCTCTTCTACATACAGTTATTCGTTTCATAACGATTAACTAAATCATGGGAGTTACAACACTCCGAGAGCATAGCCAGACGCAGGCACTCTCTTCTACATACAGTTATTCGTTTCATAACGATTAACTAAATCATGGGAGTTACAACACTCCGAGAGCATAGCCAGACGCAGGCACTCTCTTCTACATACAGTTATTCGTTTCATAACGATTAACTAAATCATGGGAGTTACAACACTCCGAGAGCATAGCCAGACGCAGGCACTCTCTTCTACATACAGTTATTCGTTTCATAACGATTAACTAAATCATGGGAGTTACAACACTCCGAGAGCATAGCCAGACGCAGGCACTCTCTTCTACATACAGTTATTCGTTTCATAACGATTAACTAAATCATGGGAGTTACAACACTCCGAGAGCATAGCCAGACGCAGGCACTCTCTTCTACATACAGTTATTCGTTTCATAACGATTAACTAAATCATGGGAGTTACAACACTCCGAGAGCATAGCCAGACGCAGGCACTCTCTTCTACATACAGTTATTCGTTTAACTAAATCATGGGAGTTACACTCCGAGAGCATAGCCAGACGCAGGCACTCTCTTCTACATACAGTTATTCGTTTCATAACGATTAACTAAATCATGGGAGTTACAACACTCCGAGAGCATAGCCAGACGCAGGCACTCTCTTCTACATACAGTTATTCGTTTCATAACGATTAACTAAATCATGGGAGTTACAACACTCCGAGAGCATAGCCAGACGCAGGCACTCTCTTCTACATACAGTTATTCGTTTCATAACGATTAACTAAATCATGGGAGTTACACTCCGAGAGCATAGCCAGACGCAGGCACTCTCTTCTACATACAGTTATTCGTTTCATAACGATTAACTAAATCATGGGAGTTACAACACTCCGAGAGCATAGCCAGACGCAGGCACTCTCTTCTACATACAGTTATTCGTTTCATAACGATTAACTAAATCATGGGAGTTACAACACTCCGAGAGCATAGCCAGACGCAGGCACTCTCTTCTACATACAGTTATTCGTTTCATAACGATTAACTAAATCATGGGAGTTACAACACTCCGAGAGCATAGCCAGACGCAGGCACTCTCTTCTACATACAGTTATTCGTTTCATAACGATTAACTAAATCATGGGAGTTACAACACTCCGAGAGCATAGCCAGACGCAGGCACTCTCTTCTACATACAGTTATTCGTTTCATAACGATTAACTAAATCATGGGAGTTACACTCCGAGAGCATAGCCAGACGCAGGCACTCTCTTCTACATACAGTTATTCGTTTCATAACGATTAACTAAATCATGGGGGTTACAACACTCCGAGAGCATAGCCAGACGCAGGCACTCTCTTCTACATACAGTTATTCGTTTCATAACGATTAACTAAATCATGGGAGTTACAACACTCCGAGAGCATAGCCAGACGCAGGCACTCTCTTCTACATACAGTTATTCGTTTCATAACGATTAACTAAATCATGGGAGTTACAACACTCCGAGAGCATAGCCAGACGCAGGCACTCTCTTCTACATACAGTTATTCGTTTCATAACGATTAACTAAATCATGGGAGTTACACTCCGAGAGCATAGCCAGACGCAGGCACTCTCTTCTACATACAGTTATTCGTTTCATAACGATTAACTAAATCATGGGAGTTACAACACTCCGAGAGCATAGCCAGACGCAGGCACTCTCTTCTACATACAGTTATTCGTTTCATAACGATTAACTAAATCATGGGAGTTACAACACTCCGAGAGCATAGCCAGACGCAGGCACTCTCTTCTACATACAGTTATTCGTTTCATAACGATTAACTTAATCATGGGAGTTACAACACTCCGAGAGCATAGCCAGACGCAGGCACTCTCTTCTACATACAGTTATTCGTTTCATAACGATTAACTAAATCATGGGAGTTACAACACTCCGAGAGCATAGCCAGACGCAGGCACTCTCTTCTACATACAGTTATTCGTTTCATAACGATTAACTAAATCATGGGAGTTACAACACTCCGAGAGCATAGCCAGACGCAGGCACTCTCTTCTACATACAGTTATTCGTTTCATAACGATTAACTAAATCATGGGAGTTACAACACTCCGAGAGCATAGCCAGACGCAGGCACTCTCTTCTACATACAGTTATTCGTTTCATAACGATTAACTAAATCATGGGAGTTACAACACTCCGAGAGCATAGCCAGACGCAGGCACTCTCTTCTACATACAGTTATTCGTTTCATAACGATTAACTAAATCATGGGAGTTACAACACTCCGAGAGCATAGCCAGACGCAGGCACTCTCTTCTACATACAGTTATTCGTTTCATAACGATTAACTAAATTATGGGAGTTACACTCCGAGAGCATAGCCAGACGCAGGCACTCTCTTCTACATACAGTTATTCGTTTCATAACGATTAACTAAATCATGGGAGTTACAACACTCCGAGAGCATAGCCAGACGCAGGCACTCTCTTCTACATACAGTTATTCGTTTCATAACGATTAACTAAATCATGGGAGTTACAACACTCCGAGAGCATAGCCAGACGCAGGCACTCTCTTCTACATACAGTTATTCGTTTCATAACGATTAACTAAATCATGGGAGTTACACTCCGAGAGCATAGCCAGACGCAGGCACTCTCTTCTACATACAGTTATTCGTTTCATAACGATTAACTAAATCATGGGAGTTACACTCCGAGAGCATAGCCAGACGCAGGCACTCTCTTCTACATACAGTTATTCGTTTCATAACGATTATTTAAATCATGGGAGTTACAACACTCCGAGAGCATAGCCAGACGCAGGCACTCTCTTCTACATACAGTTATTCGTTTCATAACGATTAACTAAATCATGGGAGTTACAACACTCCGAGAGCATAGCCAGACGCAGGCACTCTCTTCTACATACAGTTATTCGTTTCATAACGATTAACTAAATCATGGGAGTTACACTCCGAGAGCATAGCCAGACGCAGGCACTCTCTTCTACATACAGTTATTCGTTTCATAACGATTAACTAAATCATGGGAGTTACAACACTCCGAGAGCATAGCCAGACGCAGGCACTCTCTTCTACATACAGTTATTCGTTTCATAACGATTAACTAAATCATGGGAGTTACAACACTCCGAGAGCATAGCCAGACGCAGGCACTCTCTTCTACATACAGTTATTCGTTTCATAACGATTAACTAAATCATGGGAGTTACAACACTCCGAGAGCATAGCCAGACGCAGGCACTCTCTTCTACATACAGTTATTCGTTTCATAACGATTAACTAAATCATGTAAGTTACAACACTCCGAGAGCATAGCCAGACGCAGGCACTCTCTTCTACATACAGTTATTCGTTTCATAACGATTAACTAAATCATGGGAGTTACAACACTCCGAGAGCATAGCCAGACGCAGGCACTCTCTTCTACATACAGTTATTCGTTTCATAACGATTAACTAAATCATGGGAGTTACAACACTCCGAGAGCATAGCCAGACGCAGGCACTCTCTTCTACATACAGTTATTCGTTTCATAACGATTAACTAAATCATGGGAGTTACAACACTCCGAGAGCATAGCCAGACGCAGGCACTCTCTTCTACATACAGTTATTCGTTTCATAACGATTAACTAAATCATGGGAGTTACAACACTCCGAGAGCATAGCCAGACGCAGGCACTCTCTTCTACATACAGTTATTCGTTTCATAACGATTAACTAAATCATGGGAGTTACAACACTCCGAGAGCATAGCCAGACGCAGGCACTCTCTTCTACATACAGTTATTCGTTTCATAACGATTAACTAAATCATGGGAGTTACAACACTCCGAGAGCATAGCCAGACGCAGGCACTCTCTTCTACATACAGTTATTCGTTTCATAACGATTAACTAAATCATGGGAGTTACAACACTCCGAGAGCATAGCCAGACGCAGGCACTCTCTTCTACATACAGTTATTCGTTTCATAACGATTAACTAAATCATGGGAGTTACAACACTCCGAGAGCATAGCCAGACGCAGGCACTCTCTTCTACATACAGTTATTCGTTTCATAACGATTAACTAAATCATGGGAGTTACAACACTCCGAGAGCATAGCCAGACGCAGGCACTCTCTTCTACATACAGTTATTCGTTTCATAACGATTAACTAAATCATGGGAGTTACAACACTCCGAGAGCATAGCCAGACGCAGGCACTCTCTTCTACATACAGTTATTCGTTTCATAACGATTAACTAAATCATGGGAGTTACAACACTCCGAGAGCATAGCCAGACGCAGGCACTCTCTTCTACATACAGTTATTCGTTTCATAACGATTAACTAAATCATGGGAGTTACAACACTCCGAGAGCATAGCCAGACGCAGGCACTCTCTTCTACATACAGTTATTCGTTTCATAACGATTAACTAAATCATGGGAGTTACAACACTCCGAGAGCATAGCCAGACGCAGGCACTCTCTTCTACATACAGTTATTCGTTTCATAACGATTAACTAAATCATGGGAGTTACAACACTCCGAGAGCATAGCCAGACGCAGGCACTCTCTTCTACATACAGTTATTCGTTTCATAACGATTAACTAAATCATGGGAGTTACAACACTCCGAGAGCATAGCCAGACGCAGGCACTCTCTTCTACATACAGTTATTCGTTTCATAACGATTAACTAAATCATGGGAGTTACAACACTCCGAGAGCATAGCCAGACGCAGGCACTCTCTTCTACATACAGTTATTCGTTTCATAACGATTAACTAAATCATGGGAGTTACAACACTCCGAGAGCATAGCCAGACGCAGGCACTCTCTTCTACATACAGTTATTCGTTTCATAACGATTAACTAAATCATGGGAGTTACAACACTCCGAGAGCATAGCCAGACGCAGGCACTCTCTTCTACATACAGTTATTCGTTTCATAACGATTAACTAAATCATGGGAGTTACACCCCGAGAGCATAGCCAGACGCAGGCACTCTCTTCTACATACAGTTATTCGTTTCATAACGATTAACTAAATCATGGGAGTTACACTCCGAGAGCATAGCCAGACGCAGGCACTCTCTTCTACATACAGTTATTCGTTTCATAACGATTATTTAAATCATGGGAGTTACAACACTCCGAGAGCATAGCCAGACGCAGGCACTCTCTTCTACATACAGTTATTCGTTTCATAACGATTAACTAAATCATGGGAGTTACAACACTCCGAGAGCATAGCCAGACGCAGGAACTCTCTTCTACATACAGTTATTCGTTTCATAACGATTAACTAAATCATGGGAGTTACAACACTCCGAGAGCATAGCCAGACGCAGGCACTCTCTTCTACATACAGTTATTCGTTTCATAACGATTAACTAAATCATGGGAGTTACAACACTCCGAGAGCATAGCCAGACGCAGGCACTCTCTTCTACATACAGTTATTCGTTTCATAACGATTAACTAAATCATGGTAGCAACACTCCGAGAGCATAGCCAGACGCAGGCACTCTCTTCTACATACAGTTATTCGTTTCATAACGATTAACTAAATCATGGGAGTTACACTCCGAGAGCATAGCCAGACGCAGGCACTCTCTTCTACATACAGTTATTCGTTTCATAACGATTAACTAAATCATGGGAGTTACAACACTCCGAGAGCATAGCCAGACGCAGGCACTCTCTTCTACATACAGTTATTCGTTTCATAACGATTAACTAAATCATGGGAGTTACAACACTCCGAGAGCATAGCCAGACGCAAGCACTCTCTTCTACATACAGTTTTTCGTTTCATAACGATTAACTAAATCATGGGAGTTACAACACTCCGAGAGCATAGCCAGACGCAGGCACTCTCTTCTACATACAGTTATTCGTTTCATAACGATTAACTAAATCATGGGAGTTACACTCCGAGAGCATAGCCAGACGCAGGCACTCTCTTCTACATACAGTTATTCGTTTCATAACGATTAACTAAATCATGGGAGTTACAACACTCCGAGAGCATAGCCAGACGCAGGCACTCTCTTCTACATACAGTTATTCGTTTCATAACGATTAACTAAATCATGGGAGTTACAACACTCCGAGAGCATAGCCAGACGCAGGCACTCTCTTCTACATACAGTTATTCGTTTCATAACGATTAACTAAATCATGGGAGTTACACTCCGAGAGCATAGCCAGACGCAGGCACTCTCTTCTACATACAGTTATTCGTTTCATAACGATTAACTAAATCATGGGAGTTACAACACTCCGAGAGCATAGCCAGACGCAGGCACTCTCTTCTACATACAGTTATTCGTTTCATAACGATTAACTAAATCATGGGAGTTACAACACTCCGAGAGCATAGCCAGACGCAGGCACTCTCTTCTACATACAGTTATTCGTTTCATAACGATTAACTAAATCATGGGAGTTACAACACTCCGAGAGCATAGCCAGACGCAGGCACTCTCTTCTACATACAGTTATTCGTTTCATAACGATTAACTAAATCATGGGAGTTACAACACTCCGAGAGCATAGCCAGACGCAGGCACTCTCTTCTACATACAGTTATTCGTTTCATAACGATTAACTAAATCATAGGAGTTACAACACTCCGAGAGCATAGCCAGACGCAGGCACTCTCTTCTACATACAGTTATTCGTTTCATAACGATTAACTAAATCATGGGAGTTACAACACTCCGAGAGCATAGCCAGACGCAGGCACTCTCTTCTACATACAGTTATTCGTTTCATAACGATTAACTAAATCATGGGAGTTACAACACTCCGAGAGCATAGCCAGACGCAGGCACTCTCTTCTACATACAGTTATTCGTTTCATAACGATTAACTAAATCATGGTAGTTACAACACTCCGAGAGCATAGCCAGACGCAGGCACTCTCTTCTACATACAGTTATTCGTTTCATAACGATTAACTAAATCATGGGAGTTACACTCCGAGAGCATAGCCAGACGCAGGCACTCTCTTCTACATACAGTTATTCGTTTCATAACGATTAACTAAATCATGGGAGTTACAACACTCCGAGAGCATAGCCAGACGCAGGCACTCTCTTCTACATACAGTTTTTCGTTTCATAACGATTAACTAAATCATGGGAGTTACAACACTCCGAGAGCATAGCCAGACGCAGGCACTCTCTTCTACATACAGTTATTCGTTTCATAACGATTAACTAAATCATGGGAGTTACACTCCGAGAGCATAGCCAGACGCAGGCACTCTCTTCTACATACAGTTATTCGTTTCATAACGATTAACTAAATCATGGGAGTTACAACACTCCGAGAGCATAGCCAGACGCAAGCACTCTCTTCTACATACAGTTTTTCGTTTCATAACGATTAACTAAATCATGGGAGTTACAACACTCCGAGAGCATAGCCAGACGCAGGCACTCTCTTCTACATACAGTTATTCGTTTCATAACGATTAACTAAATCATGGGAGTTACAACACTCCGAGAGCATAGCCAGACGCAGGCACTCTCTTCTACATACAGTTATTCGTTTCATAACGATTAACTAAATCATGGGAGTTACAACACTCCGAGAGCATAGCCAGACGCAGGCACTCTCTTCTACATACAGTTATTCGTTTCATAACGATTAACTAAATCATGGGAGTTACAACACTCCGAGAGCATAGCCAGACGCAGGCACTCTCTTCTACATACAGTTATTCGTTTCATAACGATTAACTAAATCATGGGAGTTACAACACTCCGAGAGCATAGCCAGACGCAGGCACTCTCTTCTACATACAGTTATTCGTTTCATAACGATTAACTAAATCATGGGAGTTACAACACTCCGAGAGCATAGCCAGACGCAGGCACTCTCTTCTACATACAGTTATTCGTTTCATAACGATTAACTAAATCATGGGAGTTACAACACTCCGAGAGCATAGCCAGACGCAGGCACTCTCTTCTACATACAGTTATTCGTTTCATAACGATTAACTAAATCATGGGAGTTACAACACTCCGAGAGCATAGCCAGACGCAGGCACTCTCTTCTACATACAGTTATTCGTTTCATAACGATTAACTAAATCATGGGAGTTACAACACTCCGAGAGCATAGCCAGACGCAGGCACTCTCTTCTACATACAGTTATTCGTTTCATAACGATTAACTAAATCATGAGAGTTACAACACTCCGAGAGCATAGCCAGACGCAGGCACTCTCTTCTACATACAGTTATTCGTTTCATAACGATTAACTTAATCATGGGAGTTACACTCCGAGAGCATAGCCAGACGCAGGCACTCTCTTCTACATACAGTTATTCGTTTCATAACGATTAACTAAATCATGGGAGTTACACTCCGAGAGCATAGCCAGACGCAGGCACTCTCTTCTACATACAGTTATTCGTTTCATAACGATTAACTAAATCATGGGAGTTACAACACTCCGAGAGCATAGCCAGACGCAGGCACTCTCTTCTACATACAGTTATTCGTTTCATAACGATTAACTAAATCATGGGAGTTACAACACTCCGAGAGCATAGCCAGACGCAGGCACTCTCTTCTACATACAGTTATTCGTTTCATAACGATTAACTAAATCATGGGAGTTACAACACTCCGAGAGCATAGCCAGACGCAGGCACTCTCTTCTACATACAGTTATTCGTTTCATAACGATTAACTAAATCATGGGAGTTACAACACTCCGAGAGCATAGCCAGACGCAGGCACTCTCTTCTACATACAGTTATTCGTTTCATAACGATTAACTAAATCATGGGAGTTACAACACTCCGAGAGCATAGCCAGACGCAGGCACTCTCTTCTACATACAGTTATTCGTTTCATAACGATTAACTAAATCATGGGAGTTACAACACTCCGAGAGCATAGCCAGACGCAGGCACTCTCTTCTACATACAGTTATTCGTTTCATAACGATTAACTAAATCATGGGAGTTACAACACTCCGAGAGCATAGCCAGACGCAGGCACTCTCTTCTACATACAGTTATTCGTTTCATAACGATTAACTAAATCATGGGAGTTACAACACTCCGAGAGCATAGCCAGACGCAGGCACTCTCTTCTACATACAGTTATTCGTTTCATAACGATTAACTAAATCATGGGAGTTACAACACTCCGAGAGCATAGCCAGACGCAGGCACTCTCTTCTACATACAGTTATTCGTTTCATAACGATTAACTTAATCATGGGAGTTACAACACTCCGAGAGCATAGCCAGACGCAGGCACTCTCTTCTACATACAGTTATTCGTTTCATAACGATTAACTAAATCATGGGAGTTACAACACTCCGAGAGCATAGCCAGACGCAGGCACTCTCTTCTACATACAGTTATTCGTTTCATAACGATTAACTAAATCATGGGAGTTACACTCCGAGAGCATAGCCAGACGCAGGCACTCTCTTCTACATACAGTTATTCGTTTCATAACGATTAACTAAATCATGGGAGTTACAACACTCCGAGAGCATAGCCAGACGCAGGCACTCTCTTCTACATACAGTTATTCGTTTCATAACGATTAACTAAATCATGGGAGTTACAACACTCCGAGAGCATAGCCAGACGCAGGCACTCTCTTCTACATACAGTTATTCGTTTCATAACGATTAACTAAATCATGGGAGTTACAACACTCCGAGAGCATAGCCAGACGCAGGCACTCTCTTCTACATACAGTTATTCGTTTCATAACGATTAACTAAATCATGGGAGTTACAACACGCCGAGAGCATAGCCAGACGCAGGCACTCTCTTCTACATACAGTTATTCGTTTCATAACGATTAACTAAATCATGGGAGTTACACTCCGAGAGCATAGCCAGACGCAGGCACTCTCTTCTACATACAGTTATTCGTTTCATAACGATTAACTAAATCATGGGAGTTACACTCCGAGAGCATAGCCAGACGCAGGCACTCTCTTCTACATACAGTTATTCGTTTCATAACGATTAACTAAATCATGAGAGTTACAACACTCCGAGAGCATAGCCAGACGCAGGCACTCTCTTCTACATACAGTTATTCGTTTCATAACTATTAACTAAATCATGGGAGTTACAACACTCCGAGAGCATAGCCAGACGCAGGCACTCTCTTCTACATACAGTTATTCGTTTCATAACGATTAACTAAATCATGGGAGTTACAACACTCCGAGAGCATAGCCAGACGCAGGCACTCTCTTCTACATACAGTTATTCGTTTCATAACGATTAACTAAATCATGGGAGTTACAACACTCCGAGAGCATAGCCAGACGCAGGCACTCTCTTCTACATACAGTTATTCGTTTCATAACGATTAACTAAATCATGGGAGTTACACTCCGAGAGCATAGCCAGACGCAGGCACTCTCTTCTACATACAGTTATTCGTTTCATAACGATTAACTAAATCATGGGAGTTACACTCCGAGAGCATAGCCAGACGCAGGCACTCTCTTCTACATACAGTTATTCGTTTCATAACGATTAACTAAATCATGGGAGTTACAACACTCCGAGAGCATAGCCAGACGCAGGCACTCTCTTCTACATACAGTTATTCGTTTCATAACGATTAACTAAATCATGGGAGTTACAACACTCCGAGAGCATAGCCAGACGCAGGCACTCTCTTCTACATACAGTTATTCGTTTCATAACGATTAACTAAATCATGGGAGTTACACTCCGAGAGCATAGCCAGACGCAGGCACTCTCTTCTACATACAGTTATTCGTTTCATAACGATTAACTAAATCATGGGAGTTACACTCCGAGAGCATAGCCAGACGCAGGCACTCTCTTCTACATACAGTTATTCGTTTCATAACGATTAACTAAATCATGGGAGTTACACTCCGAGAGCATAGCCAGACGCAGGCACTCTCTTCTACATACAGTTATTCGTTTCATAACGATTAACTAAATCATGGGAGTTACAACACTCCGAGAGCATAGCCAGACGCAGGCACTCTCTTCTACATACAGTTATTCGTTTCATAACGATTAACTAAATCATGGGAGTTACAACACTCCGAGAGCATAGCCAGACGCAGGCACTCTCTTCTACATACAGTTATTCGTTTCATAACGATTAACTAAATTATGGGAGTTACACTCCGAGAGCATAGCCAGACGCAGGCACTCTCTTCTACATACAGTTATTCGTTTCATAACGATTAACTAAATCATGGGAGTTACAACACTCCGAGAGCATAGCCAGACGCAGGCACTCTCTTCTACATACAGTTATTCGTTTCATAACGATTAACTAAATCATGGGAGTTACACTCCGAGAGCATAGCCAGACGCAGGCACTCTCTTCTACATACAGTTATTCGTTTCATAACGATTAACTAAATCATGGGAGTTACACTCCGAGAGCATAGCCAGACGCAGGCACTCTCTTCTACATACAGTTATTCGTTTCATAACGATTAACTAAATCATGGGAGTTACACTCCGAGAGCATAGCCAGACGCAGGCACTCTCTTCTACATACAGTTATTCGTTTCATAACGATTAACTAAATCATGGGAGTTACACTCCGAGAGCATAGCCAGACGCAGGCACTCTCTTCTACATACAGTTATTCGTTTCATAACGATTAACTAAATCATGGGAGTTACACTCCGAGAGCATAGCCAGACGCAGGCACTCTCTTCTACATACAGTTATTCGTTTCATAACGATTAACTAAATCATGGGAGTTACACTCCGAGAGCATAGCCAGACGCAGGCACTCTCTTCTACATACAGTTATTCGTTTCATAACGATTAACTAAATCATGGGAGTTACAACACTCCGAGAGCATAGCCAGACGCAGGCACTCTCTTCTACATACAGTTATTCGTTTCATAACGATTAACTAAATCATGGGAGTTACAACACTCCGAGAGCATAGCCAGACGCAGGCACTCTCTTCTACATACAGTCATTCGTTTCATAACGATTAACTAAATCATGGTAGTTACAACACTCCGAGAGCATAGCCAGACGCAGGCACTCTCTTCTACATACAGTTATTCGTTTCATAACGATTAACTAAATCATGGGAGTTACACTCCGAGAGCATAGCCAGACGCAGGCACTCTCTTCTACATACAGTTATTCGTTTCATAACGATTAACTAAATCATGGGAGTTACAACACTCCGAGAGCATAGCCAGACGCAGGCACTCTCTTCTACATACAGTTTTTCGTTTCATAACGATTAACTAAATCATGGGAGTTACAACACTCCGAGAGCATAGCCAGACGCAGGCACTCTCTTCTACATACAGTTATTCGTTTCATAACGATTAACTAAATCATGGGAGTTACACTCCGAGAGCATAGCCAGACGCAGGCACTCTCTTCTACATACAGTTATTCGTTTCATAACGATTAACTAAATCATGGGAGTTACAACACTCCGAGAGCATAGCCAGACGCAAGCACTCTCTTCTACATACAGTTTTTCGTTTCATAACGATTAACTAAATCATGGGAGTTACAACACTCCGAGAGCATAGCCAGACGCAGGCACTCTCTTCTACATACAGTTATTCGTTTCATAACGATTAACTAAATCATGGGAGTTACACTCCGAGAGCATAGCCAGACGCAGGCACTCTCTTCTACATACAGTTATTCGTTTCATAACGATTAACTAAATCATGGGAGTTACAACACTCCGAGAGCATAGCCAGACGCAGGCACTCTCTTCTACATACAGTTATTCGTTTCATAACGATTAACTAAATCAAGGGAGTTACAACACTCCGAGAGCATAGCCAGACGCAGGCACTCTCTTCTACATACAGTTATTCGTTTCATAACGATTAACTAAATCATGGGAGTTACAACACTCCGAGAGCATAGCCAGACGCAGGCACTCTCTTCTACATACAGTTATTCGTTTCATAACGATTAACTAAATCATGGGAGTTACAACACTCCGAGAGCATAGCCAGACGCAGGCACTCTCTTCTACATACAGTTATTCGTTTCATAACGATTAACTAAATCATGGGAGTTACAACACTCCGAGAGCATAGCCAGACGCAGGCACTCTCTTCTACATACAGTTATTCGTTTCATAACGATTAACTAAATCATGGGAGTTACAACACTCCGAGAGCATAGCCAGACGCAGGCACTCTCTTCTACATACAGTTATTCGTTTCATAACGATTAACTAAATCATGGGAGTTACAACACTCCGAGAGCATAGCCAGACGCAGGCACTCTCTTCTACATACAGTTATTCGTTTCATAACGATTAACTAAATCATGGGAGTTACAACACTCCGAGAGCATAGCCAGACGCAGGCACTCTCTTCTACATACAGTTATTCGTTTCATAACGATTAACTAAATCATGGGAGTTACAACACTCCGAGAGCATAGCCAGACGCAGGCACTCTCTTCTACATACAGTTATTCGTTTCATAACGATTAACTAAATCATGGGAGTTACAACACTCCGAGAGCATAGCCAGACGCAGGCACTCTCTTCTACATACAGTTATTCGTTTCATAACGATTAACTAAATCATGGGAGTTACAACACTCCGAGAGCATAGCCAGACGCAGGCACTCTCTTCTACATACAGTTATTCGTTTCATAACGATTAACTAAATCATGGGAGTTACAACACTCCGAGAGCATAGCCAGACGCAGGCACTCTCTTCTACATACAGTTATTCGTTTCATAACGATTAACTAAATCATGGGAGTTACAACACTCCGAGAGCATAGCCAGACGCAGGCACTCTCTTCTACATACAGTTATTCGTTTCATAACGATTAACTAAATCATGGGAGTTACAACACTCCGAGAGCATAGCCAGACGCAGGCACTCTCTTCTACATACAGTTATTCGTTTCATAACGATTAACTAAATCATGGGAGTTACAACACTCCGAGAGCATAGCCAGACGCAGGCACTCTCTTCTACATACAGTTATTCGTTTCATAACGATTAACTAAATCATGGGAGTTACAACACTCCGAGAGCATAGCCAGACGCAGGCACTCTCTTCTACATACAGTTATTCGTTTCATAACGATTAACTAAATCATGGGAGTTACAACACTCCGAGAGCATAGCCAGACGCAGGCACTCTCTTCTACATACAGTTATTCGTTTCATAACGATTAACTAAATCATGGGAGTTACACTCCGAGAGCATAGCCAGACGCAGGCACTCTCTTCTACATACAGTTATTCGTTTCATAACGATTAACTAAATCATGGGAGTTACAACACTCCGAGAGCATAGCCAGACGCAGGCACTCTCTTCTACATACAGTTATTCGTTTCATAACGATTAACTTAATCATGGGAGTTACAACACTCCGAGAGCATAGCCAGACGCAGGCACTCTCTTCTACATACAGTTATTCGTTTCATAACGATTAACTAAATCATGGGAGTTACAACACTCCGAGAGCATAGCCAGACGCAGGCACTCTCTTCTACATACAGTTATTCGTTTCATAACGATTAACTAAATCATGGGAGTTACAACACTCCGAGAGCATAGCCAGACGCAGGCACTCTCTTCTACATACAGTTATTCGTTTCATAACGATTAACTAAATCATGGGAGTTACACTCCGAGAGCATAGCCAGACGCAGGCACT
>NW_025576127.1:0-18086 GCF_905147105.1 Pieris brassicae
AGAAGAGAGTGCCTGCATCTGGCTATGCTCTCGGAGTGTAACTCCCATGATTTAGTTAATCGTTATGAAACGAATAACTGTATGTTGAAGAGAGTGCCTGCGTCTGGCTATGCTCTCGGAGTGTAACTCCCATGATTTAGTTAATCGTTATGAAACGAATAACTGTATGTTGAAGAGAGTGCCTGCGTCTGGCTATGCTCTCGGAGTGTAACTCCCATGATTTAGTTAATCGTTATGAAACGAATAACTGTATGTTGAAGAGAGTGCCTGCGTCTGGCTATGCTCTCGGAGTGTAACTCCCATGATTTAGTTAATCGTTATGAAACGAATAACTGTATGTTGAAGAGAGTGCCTGCGTCTGGCTATGCTCTCGGAGTGTAACTCCCATGATTTAGTTAATCGTTATGAAACGAATAACTGTATGTTGAAGAGAGTGCCTGCGTCTGGCTATGCTCTCGGAGTGTAACTCCCATGATTTAGTTAATCGTTATGAAACGAATAACTGTATGTTGAAGAGAGTGCCTGCGTCTGGCTATGCTCTCGGAGTGTAACTCCCATGATTTAGTTAATCGTTATGAAACGAATAACTGTATGTTGAAGAGAGTGCCTGCGTCTGGCTATGCTCTCGGAGTGTAACTCCCATGATTTAGTTAATCGTTATGAAACGAATAACTGTATGTTGAAGAGAGTGCCTGCGTCTGGCTATGCTCTCGGAGTGTAACTCCCATGATTTAGTTAATCGTTATGAAACGAATAACTGTATGTTGAAGAGAGTGCCTGCGTCTGGCTATGCTCTCGGAGTGTAACTCCCATGATTTAGTTAATCGTTATGAAACGAATAACTGTATGTTGAAGAGAGTGCCTGCGTCTGGCTATGCTCTCGGAGTGTAACTCCCATGATTTAGTTAATCGTTATGAAACGAATAACTGTATGTTGAAGAGAGTGCCTGCGTCTGGCTATGCTCTCGGAGTGTAACTCCCATGATTTAGTTAATCGTTATGAAACGAATAACTGTATGTTGAAGAGAGTGCCTGCGTCTGGCTATGCTCTCGGAGTGTAACTCCCATGATTTAGTTAATCGTTATGAAACGAATAACTGTATGTTGAAGAGAGTGCCTGCGTCTGGCTATGCTCTCGGAGTGTAACTCCCATGATTTAGTTAATCGTTATGAAACGAATAACTGTATGTTGAAGAGAGTGCCTGCGTCTGGCTATGCTCTCGGAGTGTAACTCCCATGATTTAGTTAATCGTTATGAAACGAATAACTGTATGTTGAAGAGAGTGCCTGCGTCTGGCTATGCTCTCGGAGTGTAACTCCCATGATTTAGTTAATCGTTATGAAACGAATAACTGTATGTTGAAGAGAGTGCCTGCGTCTGGCTATGCTCTCGGAGTGTAACTCCCATGATTTAGTTAATCGTTATGAAACGAATAACTGTATGTTGAAGAGAGTGCCTGCGTCTGGCTATGCTCTCGGAGTGTAACTCCCATGATTTAGTTAATCGTTATGAAACGAATAACTGTATGTTGAAGAGAGTGCCTGCGTCTGGCTATGCTCTCGGAGTGTAACTCCCATGATTTAGTTAATCGTTATGAAACGAATAACTGTATGTTGAAGAGAGTGCCTGCGTCTGGCTATGCTCTCGGAGTGTAACTCCCATGATTTAGTTAATCGTTATGAAACGAATAACTGTATGTTGAAGAGAGTGCCTGCGTCTGGCTATGCTCTCGGAGTGTAACTCCCATGATTTAGTTAATCGTTATGAAACGAATAACTGTATGTTGAAGAGAGTGCCTGCGTCTGGCTATGCTCTCGGAGTGTAACTCCCATGATTTAGTTAATCGTTATGAAACGAATAACTGTATGTTGAAGAGAGTGCCTGCGTCTGGCTATGCTCTCGGAGTGTAACTCCCATGATTTAGTTAATCGTTATGAAACGAATAACTGTATGTTGAAGAGAGTGCCTGCGTCTGGCTATGCTCTCGGAGTGTAACTCCCATGATTTAGTTAATCGTTATGAAACGAATAACTGTATGTTGAAGAGAGTGCCTGCGTCTGGCTATGCTCTCGGAGTGTAACTCCCATGATTTAGTTAATCGTTATGAAACGAATAACTGTATGTTGAAGAGAGTGCCTGCGTCTGGCTATGCTCTCGGAGTGTAACTCCCATGATTTAGTTAATCGTTATGAAACGAATAACTGTATGTTGAAGAGAGTGCCTGCGTCTGGCTATGCTCTCGGAGTGTAACTCCCATGATTTAGTTAATCGTTATGAAACGAATAACTGTATGTTGAAGAGAGTGCCTGCGTCTGGCTATGCTCTCGGAGTGTAACTCCCATGATTTAGTTAATCGTTATGAAACGAATAACTGTATGTTGAAGAGAGTGCCTGCGTCTGGCTATGCTCTCGGAGTGTAACTCCCATGATTTAGTTAATCGTTATGAAACGAATAACTGTATGTTGAAGAGAGTGCCTGCGTCTGGCTATGCTCTCGGAGTGTAACTCCCATGATTTAGTTAATCGTTATGAAACGAATAACTGTATGTTGAAGAGAGTGCCTGCGTCTGGCTATGCTCTCGGAGTGTAACTCCCATGATTTAGTTAATCGTTATGAAACGAATAACTGTATGTTGAAGAGAGTGCCTGCGTCTGGCTATGCTCTCGGAGTGTAACTCCCATGATTTAGTTAATCGTTATGAAACGAATAACTGTATGTTGAAGAGAGTGCCTGCGTCTGGCTATGCTCTCGGAGTGTAACTCCCATGATTTAGTTAATCGTTATGAAACGAATAACTGTATGTTGAAGAGAGTGCCTGCGTCTGGCTATGCTCTCGGAGTGTAACTCCCATGATTTAGTTAATCGTTATGAAACGAATAACTGTATGTTGAAGAGAGTGCCTGCGTCTGGCTATGCTCTCGGAGTGTAACTCCCATGATTTAGTTAATCGTTATGAAACGAATAACTGTATGTTGAAGAGAGTGCCTGCGTCTGGCTATGCTCTCGGAGTGTAACTCCCATGATTTAGTTAATCGTTATGAAACGAATAACTGTATGTTGAAGAGAGTGCCTGCGTCTGGCTATGCTCTCGGAGTGTAACTCCCATGATTTAGTTAATCGTTATGAAACGAATAACTGTATGTTGAAGAGAGTGCCTGCGTCTGGCTATGCTCTCGGAGTGTAACTCCCATGATTTAGTTAATCGTTATGAAACGAATAACTGTATGTTGAAGAGAGTGCCTGCGTCTGGCTATGCTCTCGGAGTGTAACTCCCATGATTTAGTTAATCGTTATGAAACGAATAACTGTATGTTGAAGAGAGTGCCTGCGTCTGGCTATGCTCTCGGAGTGTAACTCCCATGATTTAGTTAATCGTTATGAAACGAATAACTGTATGTTGAAGAGAGTGCCTGCGTCTGGCTATGCTCTCGGAGTGTAACTCCCATGATTTAGTTAATCGTTATGAAACGAATAACTGTATGTTGAAGAGAGTGCCTGCGTCTGGCTATGCTCTCGGAGTGTAACTCCCATGATTTAGTTAATCGTTATGAAACGAATAACTGTATGTTGAAGAGAGTGCCTGCGTCTGGCTATGCTCTCGGAGTGTAACTCCCATGATTTAGTTAATCGTTATGAAACGAATAACTGTATGTAGAAGAGAGTGCCTGCGTCTGGCTATGCTCTCGGAGTGTAACTCCCATGATTTAGTTAATCGTTATGAAACGAATAACTGTATGTTGAAGAGAGTGCCTGCGTCTGGCTATGCTCTCGGAGTGTAACTCCCATGATTTAGTTAATCGTTATGAAACGAATAACTGTATGTTGAAGAGAGTGCCTGCGTCTGGCTATGCTCTCGGAGTGTAACTCCCATGATTTAGTTAATCGTTATGAAACGAATAACTGTATGTTGAAGAGAGTGCCTGCGTCTGGCTATGCTCTCGGAGTGTAACTCCCATGATTTAGTTAATCGTTATGAAACGAATAACTGTATGTTGAAGAGAGTGCCTGCGTCTGGCTATGCTCTCGGAGTGTAACTCCCATGATTTAGTTAATCGTTATGAAACGAATAACTGTATGTTGAAGAGAGTGCCTGCGTCTGGCTATGCTCTCGGAGTGTAACTCCCATGATTTAGTTAATCGTTATGAAACGAATAACTGTATGTTGAAGAGAGTGCCTGCGTCTGGCTATGCTCTCGGAGTGTAACTCCCATGATTTAGTTAATCGTTATGAAACGAATAACTGTATGTTGAAGAGAGTGCCTGCGTCTGGCTATGCTCTCGGAGTGTAACTCCCATGATTTAGTTAATCGTTATGAAACGAATAACTGTATGTTGAAGAGAGTGCCTGCGTCTGGCTATGCTCTCGGAGTGTAACTCCCATGATTTAGTTAATCGTTATGAAACGAATAACTGTATGTTGAAGAGAGTGCCTGCGTCTGGCTATGCTCTCGGAGTGTAACTCCCATGATTTAGTTAATCGTTATGAAACGAATAACTGTATGTTGAAGAGAGTGCCTGCGTCTGGCTATGCTCTCGGAGTGTAACTCCCATGATTTAGTTAATCGTTATGAAACGAATAACTGTATGTTGAAGAGAGTGCCTGCGTCTGGCTATGCTCTCGGAGTGTAACTCCCATGATTTAGTTAATCGTTATGAAACGAATAACTGTATGTTGAAGAGAGTGCCTGCGTCTGGCTATGCTCTCGGAGTGTAACTCCCATGATTTAGTTAATCGTTATGAAACGAATAACTGTATGTTGAAGAGAGTGCCTGCGTCTGGCTATGCTCTCGGAGTGTAACTCCCATGATTTAGTTAATCGTTATGAAACGAATAACTGTATGTTGAAGAGAGTGCCTGCGTCTGGCTATGCTCTCGGAGTGTAACTCCCATGATTTAGTTAATCGTTATGAAACGAATAACTGTATGTTGAAGAGAGTGCCTGCGTCTGGCTATGCTCTCGGAGTGTAACTCCCATGATTTAGTTAATCGTTATGAAACGAATAACTGTATGTTGAAGAGAGTGCCTGCGTCTGGCTATGCTCTCGGAGTGTAACTCCCATGATTTAGTTAATCGTTATGAAACGAATAACTGTATGTTGAAGAGAGTGCCTGCGTCTGGCTATGCTCTCGGAGTGTAACTCCCATGATTTAGTTAATCGTTATGAAACGAATAACTGTATGTTGAAGAGAGTGCCTGCGTCTGGCTATGCTCTCGGAGTGTAACTCCCATGATTTAGTTAATCGTTATGAAACGAATAACTGTATGTTGAAGAGAGTGCCTGCGTCTGGCTATGCTCTCGGAGTGTAACTCCCATGATTTAGTTAATCGTTATGAAACGAATAACTGTATGTTGAAGAGAGTGCCTGCGTCTGGCTATGCTCTCGGAGTGTAACTCCCATGATTTAGTTAATCGTTATGAAACGAATAACTGTATGTTGAAGAGAGTGCCTGCGTCTGGCTATGCTCTCGGAGTGTAACTCCCATGATTTAGTTAATCGTTATGAAACGAATAACTGTATGTTGAAGAGAGTGCCTGCGTCTGGCTATGCTCTCGGAGTGTAACTCCCATGATTTAGTTAATCGTTATGAAACGAATAACTGTATGTTGAAGAGAGTGCCTGCGTCTGGCTATGCTCTCGGAGTGTAACTCCCATGATTTAGTTAATCGTTATGAAACGAATAACTGTATGTTGAAGAGAGTGCCTGCGTCTGGCTATGCTCTCGGAGTGTAACTCCCATGATTTAGTTAATCGTTATGAAACGAATAACTGTATGTTGAAGAGAGTGCCTGCGTCTGGCTATGCTCTCGGAGTGTAACTCCCATGATTTAGTTAATCGTTATGAAACGAATAACTGTATGTAGAAGAGAGTGCCTGCGTCTGGCTATGCTCTCGGAGTGTAACTCCCATGATTTAGTTAATCGTTATGAAACGAATAACTGTATGTTGAAGAGAGTGCCTGCGTCTGGCTATGCTCTCGGAGTGTAACTCCCATGATTTAGTTAATCGTTATGAAACGAATAACTGTATGTTGAAGAGAGTGCCTGCGTCTGGCTATGCTCTCGGAGTGTAACTCCCATGATTTAGTTAATCGTTATGAAACGAATAACTGTATGTTGAAGAGAGTGCCTGCGTCTGGCTATGCTCTCGGAGTGTAACTCCCATGATTTAGTTAATCGTTATGAAACGAATAACTGTATGTTGAAGAGAGTGCCTGCGTCTGGCTATGCTCTCGGAGTGTAACTCCCATGATTTAGTTAATCGTTATGAAACGAATAACTGTATGTTGAAGAGAGTGCCTGCGTCTGGCTATGCTCTCGGAGTGTAACTCCCATGATTTAGTTAATCGTTATGAAACGAATAACTGTATGTTGAAGAGAGTGCCTGCGTCTGGCTATGCTCTCGGAGTGTAACTCCCATGATTTAGTTAATCGTTATGAAACGAATAACTGTATGTAGAAGAGAGTGCCTGCGTCTGGCTATGCTCTCGGAGTGTAACTCCCATGATTTAGTTAATCGTTATGAAACGAATAACTGTATGTTGAAGAGAGTGCCTGCGTCTGGCTATGCTCTCGGAGTGTAACTCCCATGATTTAGTTAATCGTTATGAAACGAATAACTGTATGTTGAAGAGAGTGCCTGCGTCTGGCTATGCTCTCGGAGTGTAACTCCCATGATTTAGTTAATCGTTATGAAACGAATAACTGTATGTTGAAGAGAGTGCCTGCGTCTGGCTATGCTCTCGGAGTGTAACTCCCATGATTTAGTTAATCGTTATGAAACGAATAACTGTATGTTGAAGAGAGTGCCTGCGTCTGGCTATGCTCTCGGAGTGTAACTCCCATGATTTAGTTAATCGTTATGAAACGAATAACTGTATGTTGAAGAGAGTGCCTGCGTCTGGCTATGCTCTCGGAGTGTAACTCCCATGATTTAGTTAATCGTTATGAAACGAATAACTGTATGTTGAAGAGAGTGCCTGCGTCTGGCTATGCTCTCGGAGTGTAACTCCCATGATTTAGTTAATCGTTATGAAACGAATAACTGTATGTTGAAGAGAGTGCCTGCGTCTGGCTATGCTCTCGGAGTGTAACTCCCATGATTTAGTTAATCGTTATGAAACGAATAACTGTATGTTGAAGAGAGTGCCTGCGTCTGGCTATGCTCTCGGAGTGTAACTCCCATGATTTAGTTAATCGTTATGAAACGAATAACTGTATGTTGAAGAGAGTGCCTGCGTCTGGCTATGCTCTCGGAGTGTAACTCCCATGATTTAGTTAATCGTTATGAAACGAATAACTGTATGTTGAAGAGAGTGCCTGCGTCTGGCTATGCTCTCGGAGTGTAACTCCCATGATTTAGTTAATCGTTATGAAACGAATAACTGTATGTTGAAGAGAGTGCCTGCGTCTGGCTATGCTCTCGGAGTGTAACTCCCATGATTTAGTTAATCGTTATGAAACGAATAACTGTATGTTGAAGAGAGTGCCTGCGTCTGGCTATGCTCTCGGAGTGTAACTCCCATGATTTAGTTAATCGTTATGAAACGAATAACTGTATGTTGAAGAGAGTGCCTGCGTCTGGCTATGCTCTCGGAGTGTAACTCCCATGATTTAGTTAATCGTTATGAAACGAATAACTGTATGTTGAAGAGAGTGCCTGCGTCTGGCTATGCTCTCGGAGTGTAACTCCCATGATTTAGTTAATCGTTATGAAACGAATAACTGTATGTTGAAGAGAGTGCCTGCGTCTGGCTATGCTCTCGGAGTGTAACTCCCATGATTTAGTTAATCGTTATGAAACGAATAACTGTATGTTGAAGAGAGTGCCTGCGTCTGGCTATGCTCTCGGAGTGTAACTCCCATGATTTAGTTAATCGTTATGAAACGAATAACTGTATGTTGAAGAGAGTACCTGCGTCTGGCTATGCTCTCGGAGTGTAACTCCCATGATTTAGTTAATCGTTATGAAACGAATAACTGTATGTTGAAGAGAGTGCCTGCGTCTGGCTATGCTCTCGGAGTGTAACTCCCATGATTTAGTTAATCGTTATGAAACGAATAACTGTATGTTGAAGAGAGTGCCTGCGTCTGGCTATGCTCTCGGAGTGTAACTCCCATGATTTAGTTAATCGTTATGAAACGAATAACTGTATGTTGAAGAGAGTGCCTGCGTCTGGCTATGCTCTCGGAGTGTAACTCCCATGATTTAGTTAATCGTTATGAAACGAATAACTGTATGTTGAAGAGAGTGCCTGCGTCTGGCTATGCTCTCGGAGTGTAACTCCCATGATTTAGTTAATCGTTATGAAACGAATAACTGTATGTTGAAGAGAGTGCCTGCGTCTGGCTATGCTCTCGGAGTGTAACTCCCATGATTTAGTTAATCGTTATGAAACGAATAACTGTATGTAGAAGAGAGTGCCTGCGTCTGGCTATGCTCTCGGAGTGTAACTCCCATGATTTAGTTAATCGTTATGAAACGAATAACTGTATGTTGAAGAGAGTGCCTGCGTCTGGCTATGCTCTCGGAGTGTAACTCCCATGATTTAGTTAATCGTTATGAAACGAATAACAGTATGTAGAAGAGAGTGCCTGCATCTGGCTATGCTCTCGGAGTGTAACTCCCATGATTTAGTTAATCGTTATGAAACGAATAACTGTATGTTGAAGAGAGTGCCTGCGTCTGGCTATGCTCTCGGAGTGTAACTCCCATGATTTAGTTAATCGTTATGAAACGAATAACTGTATGTTGAAGAGAGTGCCTGCGTCTGGCTATGCTCTCGGAGTGTAACTCCCATGATTTAGTTAATCGTTATGAAACGAATAACTGTATGTTGAAGAGAGTGCCTGCGTCTGGCTATGCTCTCGGAGTGTAACTCCCATGATTTAGTTAATCGTTATGAAACGAATAACTGTATGTTGAAGAGAGTGCCTGCGTCTGGCTATGCTCTCGGAGTGTAACTCCCATGATTTAGTTAATCGTTATGAAACGAATAACTGTATGTTGAAGAGAGTGCCTGCGTCTGGCTATGCTCTCGGAGTGTAACTCCCATGATTTAGTTAATCGTTATGAAACGAATAACTGTATGTTGAAGAGAGTGCCTGCGTCTGGCTATGCTCTCGGAGTGTAACTCCCATGATTTAGTTAATCGTTATGAAACGAATAACTGTATGTTGAAGAGAGTGCCTGCGTCTGGCTATGCTCTCGGAGTGTAACTCCCATGATTTAGTTAATCGTTATGAAACGAATAACTGTATGTTGAAGAGAGTGCCTGCGTCTGGCTATGCTCTCGGAGTGTAACTCCCATGATTTAGTTAATCGTTATGAAACGAATAACTGTATGTTGAAGAGAGTGCCTGCGTCTGGCTATGCTCTCGGAGTGTAACTCCCATGATTTAGTTAATCGTTATGAAACGAATAACTGTATGTTGAAGAGAGTGCCTGCGTCTGGCTATGCTCTCGGAGTGTAACTCCCATGATTTAGTTAATCGTTATGAAACGAATAACTGTATGTTGAAGAGAGTGCCTGCGTCTGGCTATGCTCTCGGAGTGTAACTCCCATGATTTAGTTAATCGTTATGAAACGAATAACTGTATGTAGAAGAGAGTGCCTGCGTCTGGCTATGCTCTCGGAGTGTAACTCCCATGATTTAGTTAATCGTTATGAAACGAATAACTGTATGTAGAAGAGAGTGCCTGCGTCTGGCTATGCTCTCGGAGTGTAACTCCCATGATTTAGTTAATCGTTATGAAACGAATAACTGTATGTTGAAGAGAGTGCCTGCGTCTGGCTATGCTCTCGGAGTGTAACTCCCATGATTTAGTTAATCGTTATGAAACGAATAACTGTATGTTGAAGAGAGTGCCTGCGTCTGGCTATGCTCTCGGAGTGTAACTCCCATGATTTAGTTAATCGTTATGAAACGAATAACTGTATGTTGAAGAGAGTGCCTGCGTCTGGCTATGCTCTCGGAGTGTAACTCCCATGATTTAGTTAATCGTTATGAAACGAATAACTGTATGTTGAAGAGAGTGCCTGCGTCTGGCTATGCTCTCGGAGTGTAACTCCCATGATTTAGTTAATCGTTATGAAACGAATAACTGTATGTTGAAGAGAGTGCCTGCGTCTGGCTATGCTCTCGGAGTGTAACTCCCATGATTTAGTTAATCGTTATGAAACGAATAACTGTATGTTGAAGAGAGTGCCTGCGTCTGGCTATGCTCTCGGAGTGTAACTCCCATGATTTAGTTAATCGTTATGAAACGAATAACTGTATGTTGAAGAGAGTGCCTGCGTCTGGCTATGCTCTCGGAGTGTAACTCCCATGATTTAGTTAATCGTTATGAAACGAATAACTGTATGTAGAAGAGAGTGCCTGCGTCTGGCTATGCTCTCGGAGTGTAACTCCCATGATTTAGTTAATCGTTATGAAACGAATAACTGTATGTAGAAGAGAGTGCCTGCGTCTGGCTATGCTCTCGGAGTGTAACTCCCATGATTTAGTTAATCGTTATGAAACGAATAACTGTATGTAGAAGAGAGTGCCTGCGTCTGGCTATGCTCTCGGAGTGTAACTCCCATGATTTAGTTAATCGTTATGAAACGAATAACTGTATGTTGAAGAGAGTGCCTGCGTCTGGCTATGCTCTCGGAGTGTAACTCCCATGATTTAGTTAATCGTTATGAAACGAATAACTGTATGTTGAAGAGAGTGCCTGCGTCTGGCTATGCTCTCGGAGTGTAACTCCCATGATTTAGTTAATCGTTATGAAACGAATAACTGTATGTTGAAGAGAGTGCCTGCGTCTGGCTATGCTCTCGGAGTGTAACTCCCATGATTTAGTTAATCGTTATGAAACGAATAACTGTATGTTGAAGAGAGTGCCTGCGTCTGGCTATGCTCTCGGAGTGTAACTCCCATGATTTAGTTAATCGTTATGAAACGAATAACTGTATGTTGAAGAGAGTGCCTGCGTCTGGCTATGCTCTCGGAGTGTAACTCCCATGATTTAGTTAATCGTTATGAAACGAATAACTGTATGTTGAAGAGAGTGCCTGCGTCTGGCTATGCTCTCGGAGTGTAACTCCCATGATTTAGTTAATCGTTATGAAACGAATAACTGTATGTTGAAGAGAGTGCCTGCGTCTGGCTATGCTCTCGGAGTGTAACTCCCATGATTTAGTTAATCGTTATGAAACGAATAACTGTATGTTGAAGAGAGTGCCTGCGTCTGGCTATGCTCTCGGAGTGTAACTCCCATGATTTAGTTAATCGTTATGAAACGAATAACTGTATGTTGAAGAGAGTGCCTGCGTCTGGCTATGCTCTCGGAGTGTAACTCCCATGATTTAGTTAATCGTTATGAAACGAATAACTGTATGTTGAAGAGAGTGCCTGCGTCTGGCTATGCTCTCGGAGTGTAACTCCCATGATTTAGTTAATCGTTATGAAACGAATAACTGTATGTTGAAGAGAGTGCCTGCGTCTGGCTATGCTCTCGGAGTGTAACTCCCATGATTTAGTTAATCGTTATGAAACGAATAACTGTATGTTGAAGAGAGTGCCTGCGTCTGGCTATGCTCTCGGAGTGTAACTCCCATGATTTAGTTAATCGTTATGAAACGAATAACTGTATGTTGAAGAGAGTGCCTGCGTCTGGCTATGCTCTCGGAGTGTAACTCCCATGATTTAGTTAATCGTTATGAAACGAATAACTGTATGTTGAAGAGAGTGCCTGCGTCTGGCTATGCTCTCGGAGTGTAACTCCCATGATTTAGTTAATCGTTATGAAACGAATAACTGTATGTTGAAGAGAGTGCCTGCGTCTGGCTATGCTCTCGGAGTGTAACTCCCATGATTTAGTTAATCGTTATGAAACGAATAACTGTATGTTGAAGAGAGTGCCTGCGTCTGGCTATGCTCTCGGAGTGTAACTCCCATGATTTAGTTAATCGTTATGAAACGAATAACTGTATGTTGAAGAGAGTGCCTGCGTCTGGCTATGCTCTCGGAGTGTAACTCCCATGATTTAGTTAATCGTTATGAAACGAATAACTGTATGTTGAAGAGAGTGCCTGCGTCTGGCTATGCTCTCGGAGTGTAACTCCCATGATTTAGTTAATCGTTATGAAACGAATAACTGTATGTTGAAGAGAGTGCCTGCGTCTGGCTATGCTCTCGGAGTGTAACTCCCATGATTTAGTTAATCGTTATGAAACGAATAACTGTATGTTGAAGAGAGTGCCTGCGTCTGGCTATGCTCTCGGAGTGTAACTCCCATGATTTAGTTAATCGTTATGAAACGAATAACTGTATGTTGAAGAGAGTGCCTGCGTCTGGCTATGCTCTCGGAGTGTAACTCCCATGATTTAGTTAATCGTTATGAAACGAATAACTGTATGTTGAAGAGAGTGCCTGCGTCTGGCTATGCTCTCGGAGTGTAACTCCCATGATTTAGTTAATCGTTATGAAACGAATAACTGTATGTTGAAGAGAGTGCCTGCGTCTGGCTATGCTCTCGGAGTGTAACTCCCATGATTTAGTTAATCGTTATGAAACGAATAACTGTATGTTGAAGAGAGTGCCTGCGTCTGGCTATGCTCTCGGAGTGTAACTCCCATGATTTAGTTAATCGTTATGAAACGAATAACTGTATGTTGAAGAGAGTGCCTGCGTCTGGCTATGCTCTCGGAGTGTAACTCCCATGATTTAGTTAATCGTTATGAAACGAATAACTGTATGTTGAAGAGAGTGCCTGCGTCTGGCTATGCTCTCGGAGTGTAACTCCCATGATTTAGTTAATCGTTATGAAACGAATAACTGTATGTTGAAGAGAGTGCCTGCGTCTGGCTATGCTCTCGGAGTGTAACTCCCATGATTTAGTTAATCGTTATGAAACGAATAACTGTATGTTGAAGAGAGTGCCTGCGTCTGGCTATGCTCTCGGAGTGTAACTCCCATGATTTAGTTAATCGTTATGAAACGAATAACTGTATGTTGAAGAGAGTGCCTGCGTCTGGCTATGCTCTCGGAGTGTAACTCCCATGATTTAGTTAATCGTTATGAAACGAATAACTGTATGTTGAAGAGAGTGCCTGCGTCTGGCTATGCTCTCGGAGTGTAACTCCCATGATTTAGTTAATCGTTATGAAACGAATAACTGTATGTTGAAGAGAGTGCCTGCGTCTGGCTATGCTCTCGGAGTGTAACTCCCATGATTTAGTTAATCGTTATGAAACGAATAACTGTATGTTGAAGAGAGTGCCTGCGTCTGGCTATGCTCTCGGAGTGTAACTCCCATGATTTAGTTAATCGTTATGAAACGAATAACTGTATGTTGAAGAGAGTGCCTGCGTCTGGCTATGCTCTCGGAGTGTAACTCCCATGATTTAGTTAATCGTTATGAAACGAATAACTGTATGTTGAAGAGAGTGCCTGCGTCTGGCTATGCTCTCGGAGTGTAACTCCCATGATTTAGTTAATCGTTATGAAACGAATAACTGTATGTTGAAGAGAGTGCCTGCGTCTGGCTATGCTCTCGGAGTGTAACTCCCATGATTTAGTTAATCGTTATGAAACGAATAACTGTATGTTGAAGAGAGTGCCTGCGTCTGGCTATGCTCTCGGAGTGTAACTCCCATGATTTAGTTAATCGTTATGAAACGAATAACTGTATGTTGAAGAGAGTGCCTGCGTCTGGCTATGCTCTCGGAGTGTAACTCCCATGATTTAGTTAATCGTTATGAAACGAATAACTGTATGTTGAAGAGAGTGCCTGCGTCTGGCTATGCTCTCGGAGTGTAACTCCCATGATTTAGTTAATCGTTATGAAACGAATAACTGTATGTTGAAGAGAGTGCCTGCGTCTGGCTATGCTCTCGGAGTGTAACTCCCATGATTTAGTTAATCGTTATGAAACGAATAACTGTATGTTGAAGAGAGTGCCTGCGTCTGGCTATGCTCTCGGAGTGTAACTCCCATGATTTAGTTAATCGTTATGAAACGAATAACTGTATGTTGAAGAGAGTGCCTGCGTCTGGCTATGCTCTCGGAGTGTAACTCCCATGATTTAGTTAATCGTTATGAAACGAATAACTGTATGTTGAAGAGAGTGCCTGCGTCTGGCTATGCTCTCGGAGTGTAACTCCCATGATTTAGTTAATCGTTATGAAACGAATAACTGTATGTTGAAGAGAGTGCCTGCGTCTGGCTATGCTCTCGGAGTGTAACTCCCATGATTTAGTTAATCGTTATGAAACGAATAACTGTATGTTGAAGAGAGTGCCTGCGTCTGGCTATGCTCTCGGAGTGTAACTCCCATGATTTAGTTAATCGTTATGAAACGAATAACTGTATGTTGAAGAGAGTGCCTGCGTCTGGCTATGCTCTCGGAGTGTAACTCCCATGATTTAGTTAATCGTTATGAAACGAATAACTGTATGTTGAAGAGAGTGCCTGCGTCTGGCTATGCTCTCGGAGTGTAACTCCCATGATTTAGTTAATCGTTATGAAACGAATAACTGTATGTTGAAGAGAGTGCCTGCGTCTGGCTATGCTCTCGGAGTGTAACTCCCATGATTTAGTTAATCGTTATGAAACGAATAACTGTATGTTGAAGAGAGTGCCTGCGTCTGGCTATGCTCTCGGAGTGTAACTCCCATGATTTAGTTAATCGTTATGAAACGAATAACTGTATGTTGAAGAGAGTGCCTGCGTCTGGCTATGCTCTCGGAGTGTAACTCCCATGATTTAGTTAATCGTTATGAAACGAATAACTGTATGTTGAAGAGAGTGCCTGCGTCTGGCTATGCTCTCGGAGTGTAACTCCCATGATTTAGTTAATCGTTATGAAACGAATAACTGTATGTTGAAGAGAGTGCCTGCGTCTGGCTATGCTCTCGGAGTGTAACTCCCATGATTTAGTTAATCGTTATGAAACGAATAACTGTATGTTGAAGAGAGTGCCTGCGTCTGGCTATGCTCTCGGAGTGTAACTCCCATGATTTAGTTAATCGTTATGAAACGAATAACTGTATGTTGAAGAGAGTGCCTGCGTCTGGCTATGCTCTCGGAGTGTAACTCCCATGATTTAGTTAATCGTTATGAAACGAATAACTGTATGTTGAAGAGAGTGCCTGCGTCTGGCTATGCTCTCGGAGTGTAACTCCCATGATTTAGTTAATCGTTATGAAACGAATAACTGTATGTTGAAGAGAGTGCCTGCGTCTGGCTATGCTCTCGGAGTGTAACTCCCATGATTTAGTTAATCGTTATGAAACGAATAACTGTATGTTGAAGAGAGTGCCTGCGTCTGGCTATGCTCTCGGAGTGTAACTCCCATGATTTAGTTAATCGTTATGAAACGAATAACTGTATGTTGAAGAGAGTGCCTGCGTCTGGCTATGCTCTCGGAGTGTAACTCCCATGATTTAGTTAATCGTTATGAAACGAATAACTGTATGTTGAAGAGAGTGCCTGCGTCTGGCTATGCTCTCGGAGTGTAACTCCCATGATTTAGTTAATCGTTATGAAACGAATAACTGTATGTTGAAGAGAGTGCCTGCGTCTGGCTATGCTCTCGGAGTGTAACTCCCATGATTTAGTTAATCGTTATGAAACGAATAACTGTATGTTGAAGAGAGTGCCTGCGTCTGGCTATGCTCTCGGAGTGTAACTCCCATGATTTAGTTAATCGTTATGAAACGAATAACTGTATGTTGAAGAGAGTGCCTGCGTCTGGCTATGCTCTCGGAGTGTAACTCCCATGATTTAGTTAATCGTTATGAAACGAATAACTGTATGTTGAAGAGAGTGCCTGCGTCTGGCTATGCTCTCGGAGTGTAACTCCCATGATTTAGTTAATCGTTATGAAACGAATAACTGTATGTTGAAGAGAGTGCCTGCGTCTGGCTATGCTCTCGGAGTGTAACTCCCATGATTTAGTTAATCGTTATGAAACGAATAACTGTATGTTGAAGAGAGTGCCTGCGTCTGGCTATGCTCTCGGAGTGTAACTCCCATGATTTAGTTAATCGTTATGAAACGAATAACTGTATGTTGAAGAGAGTGCCTGCGTCTGGCTATGCTCTCGGAGTGTAACTCCCATGATTTAGTTAATCGTTATGAAACGAATAACTGTATGTTGAAGAGAGTGCCTGCGTCTGGCTATGCTCTCGGAGTGTAACTCCCATGATTTAGTTAATCGTTATGAAACGAATAACTGTATGTTGAAGAGAGTGCCTGCGTCTGGCTATGCTCTCGGAGTGTAACTCCCATGATTTAGTTAATCGTTATGAAACGAATAACTGTATGTTGAAGAGAGTGCCTGCGTCTGGCTATGCTCTCGGAGTGTAACTCCCATGATTTAGTTAATCGTTATGAAACGAATAACTGTATGTTGAAGAGAGTGCCTGCGTCTGGCTATGCTCTCGGAGTGTAACTCCCATGATTTAGTTAATCGTTATGAAACGAATAACTGTATGTTGAAGAGAGTGCCTGCGTCTGGCTATGCTCTCGGAGTGTAACTCCCATGATTTAGTTAATCGTTATGAAACGAATAACTGTATGTTGAAGAGAGTGCCTGCGTCTGGCTATGCTCTCGGAGTGTAACTCCCATGATTTAGTTAATCGTTATGAAACGAATAACTGTATGTTGAAGAGAGTGCCTGCGTCTGGCTATGCTCTCGGAGTGTAACTCCCATGATTTAGTTAATCGTTATGAAACGAATAACTGTATGTTGAAGAGAGTGCCTGCGTCTGGCTATGCTCTCGGAGTGTAACTCCCATGATTTAGTTAATCGTTATGAAACGAATAACTGTATGTTGAAGAGAGTGCCTGCGTCTGGCTATGCTCTCGGAGTGTAACTCCCATGATTTAGTTAATCGTTATGAAACGAATAACTGTATGTTGAAGAGAGTGCCTGCGTCTGGCTATGCTCTCGGAGTGTAACTCCCATGATTTAGTTAATCGTTATGAAACGAATAACTGTATGTTGAAGAGAGTGCCTGCGTCTGGCTATGCTCTCGGAGTGTAACTCCCATGATTTAGTTAATCGTTATGAAACGAATAACTGTATGTTGAAGAGAGTGCCTGCGTCTGGCTATGCTCTCGGAGTGTAACTCCCATGATTTAGTTAATCGTTATGAAACGAATAACTGTATGTTGAAGAGAGTGCCTGCGTCTGGCTATGCTCTCGGAGTGTAACTCCCATGATTTAGTTAATCGTTATGAAACGAATAACTGTATGTTGAAGAGAGTGCCTGCGTCTGGCTATGCTCTCGGAGTGTAACTCCCATGATTTAGTTAATCGTTATGAAACGAATAACTGTATGTTGAAGAGAGTGCCTGCGTCTGGCTATGCTCTCGGAGTGTAACTCCCATGATTTAGTTAATCGTTATGAAACGAATAACTGTATGTTGAAGAGAGTGCCTGCGTCTGGCTATGCTCTCGGAGTGTAACTCCCATGATTTAGTTAATCGTTATGAAACGAATAACTGTATGTTGAAGAGAGTGCCTGCGTCTGGCTATGCTCTCGGAGTGTAACTCCCATGATTTAGTTAATCGTTATGAAACGAATAACTGTATGTTGAAGAGAGTGCCTGCGTCTGGCTATGCTCTCGGAGTGTAACTCCCATGATTTAGTTAATCGTTATGAAACGAATAACTGTATGTTGAAGAGAGTGCCTGCGTCTGGCTATGCTCTCGGAGTGTAACTCCCATGATTTAGTTAATCGTTATGAAACGAATAACTGTATGTTGAAGAGAGTGCCTGCGTCTGGCTATGCTCTCGGAGTGTAACTCCCATGATTTAGTTAATCGTTATGAAACGAATAACTGTATGTTGAAGAGAGTGCCTGCGTCTGGCTATGCTCTCGGAGTGTAACTCCCATGATTTAGTTAATCGTTATGAAACGAATAACTGTATGTTGAAGAGAGTGCCTGCGTCTGGCTATGCTCTCGGAGTGTAACTCCCATGATTTAGTTAATCGTTATGAAACGAATAACTGTATGTTGAAGAGAGTGCCTGCGTCTGGCTATGCTCTCGGAGTGTAACTCCCATGATTTAGTTAATCGTTAT